>NC_082643.1:11420000-11723423 GCF_028023285.1 Balaenoptera ricei
AATATTCATTCATTAAATACTTTCCATGTGTTGGACACTTGGGATTCTATGATGGTCTGAATGTTTTTGTCCTCCCAAAATTTATATATTAAATCCTAATCCCCCAGGTGATAGTATTGGGTGGTGGGCCCTTTGGGAAGTGATAAGGTCAAGAGGGCAGAGCCCTCATAAATAGGATTAGTGCCCTTATAAAAGAGACACCAGAGAGATCTCTTGCCCCTTCCATCATGTGAGGACACTGGGAGAAAGCACCATCTGTGAGGAAGCAGGCCCTCATCAGACACTAAATCTGCTGGCACCTTCATCTTAGACTCTGCAGCCTCTGGAACTATGAGAAATAAACTGCTATTGTTTATAAGCCACCCAGTCTATGATATTTTGTTATAGCAGCTCCAACAAACTAAGACAGATTTGACAGAAATTGGCTTGCGATTCCTTTAAAATTATGCTGACAACTTTGAAATTAGATTAAAATGAATAGACTAAGGCTTTTAGATTAATAAAGGTAGATTTAAAAACTCTAGAGTTGTGTATATATACTTGGAATAAAGTATATAGTCTATGTATACTTTGTTCCTATATTGATTTAGGTGTTTTACTAAAAACGGAGCAAATATACAATAGTGCAATTTTAAGTATTTAAAAGAGAATTGAAAATGAAATAACATTAAAATTGTCCATAAATTTCTTTAATAAATTGTTACTCTTTAAATATTCTGGCTGTATTCCTTCCTTTGCATTAGAACACCAACCAAAAAATGTATGGTACTTCATAATAAACTCAGTAGATCTTGTCATATACAACAGTGACATTTAGAGGTGCCTGAAAATTGTCTTTTTTGGATTATTACATTCTGTATTAAATTGTTTTACAACAGATTAGTAACATTAGACTGACCTAAAGTAGGTTGATGTCTCTAAGAATAAATAGAAGTTGCAAAATTTGCTTTGCTCAGCATTTTCAAAAAGAATAAAAACATGTAAAAATTTTTTGGACTATAATTTCCAGAATCAAATTGGAAATAGATTAAATTTCACTTTATAGATCCAAAAAGAAGTGAAATGTATAAAATCATTTACATTTTAAATCACAAGAATCCTGGGCCAAGTGAAGAAAAAAGGTGAAGTGAACATACTTTCGGCTCTGGGTACAATATAATAAAAAACCAAAACACTTTAGAGAGCTTATCAGATTTCTTGAACAGAAAGTAATTTTTTTTTTCCCCTGGAGTTTATAATGTCCTGGAGAGTGGTAGACCAGACAAATAGCCAGAGGTCAGATTATGAAGAACCAAATGAATAGTGCTAAAAACTTTTAAAGTTATCTTAAATTTGCAAGAACCAGTGAGACATGATCTGATTTTATTTTTAAAAGATTGGTTTGGCTGCAATATAGAGAATATATTAAGTGAAGCAAAACTGGAGGAGAGTGTACTATTGAAAGGTTATTGCAAGATTCTAGAGGAAAAATAATCATGAGGGCCCGGAGTGAAAACTGGCAGTTTCTCAATGGAGAAGAATAGACACATTTGAAGGTTATTTTGGAAGAGAATTTCTTGGACTTGTGATGGAAGAACTTGGGAAGCTAAGCATTCAGGATGACTCCTAGGGTTTTTATTGGGAGATTTTTTTGATAATTATACCTTTTTCTGGTACAGGGAATCCAAAGAGGAAAAATTTTAGAAGATGACAGGTTTTGCCTAGAATATGGTGAGATTGTGATGCATGCGTCTATTTAAGTAGACGTGCCTAGTAGGTGATTTGACGTATGGGATAGACATTGTTCAAAGAAGTTGCATAATTTTTTACTAAAGAAAGGAAGGAAAAGTTTAGATGTGATATTACCTTTCATAATTTTGATTTGCTGTATCATAGCTTTTATTAATATTCAATTCCACTTCAGTTACATATATCTAATATGTACATATGTCTCGTTAATAAGCAAATATTAACTTGAGATAACATAATGTTCACTAATCTAAGCAGTATTTTTTTTAAATATAAATTCAATGCTGGGAGCATTGCTAAAAAACTAGCATACATATTAATTTCTAGTGTCATTTTTACTGGTTACACTCTTTGGAATACAATTTAGCAATATGTAGCATGATCCATAAAGATATCCATACTATTTGATTAATTCTATTTCTACAATTTATCCTAAAAAATAATGCAAGATAAAAAAGAGATAGGTGCAAAAATGTTCTGTATGCTTCTAAAATTAGACTAAATATACTCCAGATTTAACAAATAATGAAATGTAAGCAAAATGTAATAATATGCGCATTACAAATTTACATGAAAGAATGAAGAATGAAAAAAGAAGTTCCATAGACCTTGAATCTTAGATTTTTCTTTTTACTCAGAAAATTGTTCACCAACTGGATTTCATTTCCTTTCTCATGGGACTAATTATACAACTTGATTTAAACCCCCCCAAAATATTTACATATCAAAATCATAAACTTATTTATTTTTCCAATATTGATAATAAACTTGTAGAAAAGAATGGATGACTTACTGTAATTGTGGAACAATGTAACTGTATCCAATAATGTAAATATTAATAATAAACAAAACTTGAAAATGCAATGAGAAGGAGAGGCAAAGGAAGGATAGGCATACTAATGCATTCCTGATACCTTTCATGATATAGAACTACTAGATACTATCTAAATTTGACATGTCAAGAGATAGAGGTTTAGATGTACACTTAAAATATTAGTGATTATTAGAAGAATTAATTTAAAACAATGTTAATCGTATAGCCAATGAAAATTGAAAGGTTAAAGAGAAAATAGAGGATAATGAAAGTATGTTAATTTCTCACAATTTTCATTGATGGGTCAGTGGTGTCTATGTGTGATGAATCAAGAAACAGAGGAAATTACATTTTAAATTATTGTTGGAACCTCAAGAATAAATTTTAAAAAGAGTTAAGGTTGTTCAAATCTGTCAGTTGGACCAGGGTGAGAGAAGAATATTTTCCCTTTTAATTTTATACACTTATATGCTTTGGGTGGGGACATTTGAAAACATTACATTTATAATATATTGTCTAATTTTTTAAATAGTTGCTATTAACATTATTTCACATTGAAATATTTGTTATATAATAAGAAAAATGAGTACAAAATAATACGTAGGCACTATGATTGAAAATAGATAAAATAGATAGGCATAGTAGCCAACATGCAAGTAATACATATATACAGAAAGTAATTATATATCTTTTGTTATTAAGATTTCATTTGATTTCTTAATTCTTAATATTTAAATGAAAAGTTTAAATATACATTTTTAAAATAGTAAAACTGGACTTGAAGACTGCTACGTATGATCTTAACACTATTTATTGAGTTTTTGGAAATAATTTCTTTGGGATTAGTTTTCTCTTTCCCTGACTTTTGATTTTGGCTTTCTCTTTTCCTTGACTAGGTCTCTTTTGATTATAAATGTCAGAAAGACAATTTGGTCTACCTTAAACTAAAATGGGAATTTATTAAAGGACTACCAGGGTGACTTATGAAACCGAAGTGAAGAATGAGCCTGGGCCCCAGGAGCAATTGTAATTACATTTCAGATGATAGTATCTTTCATTCTCTACACTCATCTCTGCTGTTCTTTGATTTTCTTCTTTTGTCTTCTGTCTTTTTTTTTTTTTTCCCACAGGACAACTTTTGTTATTTCTCCTGTCTGTACCACAATAAACTTGACCACTGCTAGCTCTCAAACTTTACTACTTTCGAGCTAAGCAACACATGAAAGATTAACTCATTTTTCTTACTTCTTGTACCAAAATTGCTAGAGAAGGAAAATTGGCTTGCAAATCAGTGAACAATAACAGTGATCATATTGTGCTACTTGGTAGCTCTGGCAGTATCCATGTGAGGAGACCAGTTACTTTCTGTGTATATGTATTACTTGCATGTTGGCTACTATGCATATCTATTTTATCTATTTTCTTACTGGTTAGAAAAGATGGGTGTCTGCTACCATGTGCAAATTGAATGCATTCATGTAAAGATTCTTTGTGTCCTTTGCCCAGTTCCTAGCACTATTTATAGCATTCAACAACCTAACCCTCTCTTACAACTTGAATCACCACATACATGCTTGGATGTCTCAGTTGCCTCACTTTTTAGTATGTTTAATGTGTCTGATTCACTCTTTCTCAATTCATCCTGCTTTGATCTCCCATTCAGTCCTGTTTCCAACTGAACCCACTTCTTCTGCAGTGGTCCCCATATCAGAAATGCCACCACCATCCAGCCTCCCAGTGTGCTCAGAACAGAAACTTGGGAGTCATTCTTGACTTTTCTCTTTCCTTAACCTACCTATACAATAAATTGCTAGCTTTCAAATCTAGCTCTTATTCTGAGCCTGGAAAATATATAGGACACTATCCCTCTTGCCAAAAGCATTTCTTCTAGACTACTCTATTATCTTCCAAATTCTCTTCTTCTCATATCTTCCCTACCATCCCCTTCCATTTTCTTCATATAGCAGCCAGACTAAGGTTGGCTAAATACAATTGAATCATACTTAAAACATTTCTGTGGTTTCCCACTGAACTTAACATAAAAGCCAGTGCTTAGTAGAGCCTACAGTCATCTGATGATGATATGCCTCTTGCTCATTAAGTTCTAGGCACACTGTACTTTTTTGGTTTCTCAAAAAATAATAATAATAATAATAATGCATGTACTTCTCCCCGTCACACACTCCTTAAGCTTTTTCCAATCTCTTTCTGAAGCGGTCCCCTACTTACTGACTGGATGTGTCCTTGTCCTGCAGGTTTAACCCGAAGTGCCATTTTTTCAGTAAGATCCGCTATATCTTCACATGTTAAGTAAAGAGCATCCTTGATGTTATTCTCTCTCCTAACAGTTCATTGCTTCCCTTTATGTCACTTAGCAAAACCTGTAATTTTATACCTACTGGTATGTTTCCTTATTGAAGCCTATCCTCCCTATGAGCTACAAGCAGTGAAAGAGCGTGGATAACAATTTTTATTACCACTTCTTCTGTAATGAGAAAATTGTGTCCAGTGCTCTGTACACACCACTCTTTCTAGCTTTCTCCTAATTTTACTTATTAAAGTAACATTGGTTTATAACATAAGTTTCACATGTACAATGTTATAGTTTGACTTCTGTATACACTACAGTATGCTCACCACCAAAAGTTTGGTTTTCATCCTTCACCAGACAGTTGACCCCCTTTACCCATTTTGTCCTCCCCCACCCTTCCGATCTGGTAACCACTACTCTGTTCCCTGTGTCTACGTGTTTGTTTTTGATTGGTTTGATTTGTTGATTGACTTATTTTTTATTGAAGTATATATATATATATATATATATATATATATATATATATATATATATTTATATCCTTTTTGATTCTTTTCCATTATAGGTTATTACAAGATATTAATTATAGTTCCCTGTACTATATCGTAGGTCCTTATTGTTTATCTATTTTACATATAGTAGTTTGTATCTGTTAATCCCAAATTCGCAATTTATCCTTCCCCCCCTCTTTTCCCTTTGGTAACTTAAGTTTGTCTTCTATGTCTATAAGTCTATTTATGTTTTGTAAATAAGTTCTTTTGTATTCATTTTCTTAGACTTCTCATATAAGTGATATCTGCCTTTCTCTTTCTGACTTCAATTAGAATGATAATCTCTAGGTCCATCCATGTTGCTGCAAATGGCATTATTTCATTCTTTTTTATGGCTGAGTAATATTCCATTGTATTTATATGCCACATTTTCTTTATCCATTCATCTGTTGATGGACATTTTGGTTGCTCCCATGTCTTGGCTATTGTAAATAGTTCTGCAATGAAAATTTGGGGTGCATGTATCTTTTTGAATTATGGTTTTCTCTGGATATATGCCCAGGAATAGGATTGCTGAATCATATGGTAACTCTATTCTTAGTTTTATGAGGAACCTCTATATTGTTCTCCATAGTGGCTGCACCTATTTACATTCCCACAAACAGTGTAGGAGGGTTCCTTTTTCTCCACACCCTCTCCAGCATTTATTATTTGTAGACTTTTTGACGATGGCCATTCTGACTGGTATGAGATGGTATCTCACTGTAGTTTCGATTTGCATTTCTCTAATAATTAGCAATATTGAGCATCTTTTCATGTGCCTATTGGTCATCTGTATGTCTTTTTTGGAGAAATATCTATTTAGGTCTTCTGCCCATGTTTTGATTGGGTTGATTTTTTTTTGATATGGAGCTGTATAAGCTGTATATTTTTAAAATTCCTGGTTGGTCACATCAGTTGCAAATATTTTCTCCCATTCCATAGGTTGTCTTTTCATTTTGTTTGTGGTTTCCTTTGCTGTGCAAAAGCTTTAATTAGTTAGTAGAAGGAAAGATCATAAAGATCAGGGCAGAAATAAATGAAGTGTAGACTAAAAAAACAATAGAAAAGATCAATATAACTAAAAGCTCGTTCTTTGAAAAGATAAACAAAATTGATAATGAGCCTTTAGCCAGACTCATCAAGAAAAAAAAAGGGAGAGGGCCCAAATTAATAGTATCAGAAATGAAAAAGGAGAAGTTAAAATGGACACCACAAAAATACAGAGGGTCAAAAGAGACTATAAACAACTCTCTGCCAATAAAATGGACAACCTAAAAGAAATGGAAAAATTCTTAGGTACAATTTCCCAAGACTAAACCAGGAAGAAATAGAAATATGAACAGACCAATTGCCAGTACTGAAATTGAATCAGTGATTTTAAAGCTCCCAACAAACAAAAGTCCAGGACCTGAATGGTTTCACAGGTGAATTCTATCACAGATTTAGAGAAGACTTAACACCTGTCCTTCTGAAACTATTCCAAAAAATTGCAGAGGAAGGAACACTTCTGAACTCATTCTATGAGGCCACTATCACCCTGATAACAAAACCAAAGATATCACAAAAAAAGAAAATTAGTTCAGTGTCAATGATGAACATGGATGCAAAAATCCTCACCAAAATACTAGCCAACTGAACCTAACAGTACATTAAAAGGATCATATACCATGATCAAGTGGGATTTATCTCAGGGAAGCAAGGATTTTTCAGTATTCACAAGTCAATCAGTGTGATTCACCACATTAACAAATTGAACATTAAAAACCATATGATCATCTCAATAGATGCAGAAAAAGCTTTTGATTAAATTCATATCCATTTATGATAAAAACTCTCCAGAAAGTGGGCATAGAGGGAACATACCTCAATATAATAAAGGCCATATATGACAAACCCACAGCTAACATTATACTTAATGATGGAAAGCTGAAAGCATTCCCTCTGAGATCAGGAACAAGAGAAGGATGCCCACTCTTGCCATTTTTATTCAACATTGCCTTGGCTAGAACTTCCAAAACTATCAGAGAAAAAGAAATAAAAGGATTCCAAATTGGAAAGGAAGAAGTAAAACTGTTACTCTTTGCAGATGACATGATACTATACATAGAAAATCCTAAAAACACTACCAGAAAACTACTAGACTTCATCAATGAATTCAATAAAGTTGCAGGATACAAAATTAATATACAGAAATCTGTTGCATTTCTATATACTGACAGCAAAATATCAGAAAGAAAAATTAAGAAAACATTTCCATTTACCATCACATTAAAAAGAATAAAATACTTAGGAATACACCTACCTACCTAAGGAGGCAAAAGATCTGTACTCTGAAAACTATAAGGTACTGATGAAAGAAACTGAAGATGACACAAACAGATGGAAAGATATAACATGATCTTGGATTGGAAGAATCAATACTGTCAAAATGACTATACTACCCAAGGCAATCTACAGATCCAATGCAATCCCTATGAAATTACCAATGGTATTTTTCACAGAACTAGAAAAAAATTTTTTTTAATTTGTTTGGAAACACAAAAGGCCCCGAATAGCCAAAACAACCTTCAGAAAGAATAATGGAGCTGGAGGAATCGGGCTCCCTGACTTCAGACTATACTACGAAGCTATAGTAATCAAAAGAGTATAGTACTGGCACAAAAAAGACATAAAGATCAGTGGAACAGTACAGAAAGCCCAGAAATAAACCCAGGCATTTATAGTAAATTAATCTATGACAAAAGAGGCAAGAATGTAGAATGGAGAAAAGAGAGTCTCTTCAATAAGTTGTGCTGGGAAAACTGGATCAGCTACATGTAAAAGAATGAAATTTGAATGTTCTCAAATACCATATACAAAAATCAACTCAAAATGGCTTAAAGACCAGATACTGTAAAACTCTTAGAGGAAAACATAGGCAGAACACTCTTTGACATAAATTGCAGTAATATTTTTTTGGACCTGTCTCCTATTGTAATGGAAACATACTACTCTCTCTCGATAGAGCCCTCACCCCTCCCGTCAGCTGTACAGCTAGCAAAGTGGTATCTTACTCGGGAGCTGGGCTCTAAAATGGCTCATAGTGAACAATTAGCCAAAAACTTTTTGAAATAGTTTTATTTGTAAATATACAAAATGATACAATATATATTAAAATTCATTTTTGTATCTCTAATTATAGAGAAAATGAACTCAGTTTAATTTGCATAGTTAAATATGCTATAATTACTGATGGATGAATTAATAAATTATAGATATTCATTAAATATTTGTTCAAATCAATTAAAGCCCAGCTTTAAATGTCTTTGTGTACCATTTCTGTTGACAAGATGAATAAACAGACATCCAAAGCAACTAAGCAGTTGGTGTAGTCACACGTAATCCCTTCAGATTCTCTGTTTTAGTAGCTTTCACTGTTCACATATACATTTGTGGGATTGTATTTTATTTTTATTTTTGCTTATGAGTGTGCTGAAGGCAATTTAAAGGACAACGCATTTTATGGCATTCAGAATTTCTTGAGTTTGCCAGTAAAGTTTGATCTGTGTGTATAGTATATCTGGTGAAGTTTGATTCATGACATCCATTGTTTCCTAGCTGATTGTCAACCTGTAATGCTGTGCTGACTCTGCAAGTCCTTGGTGATCATTTTCTTGTCTCCCTTATGCTTGTCCTTCTGGAATGCTGTCATCAGCATATTGCTGTTAATGAATGATTACCTTGAGGAGTTTTGTGTCACTTCTCAGTTCATTATAAGAATTCTTGTATACATTAAAATTAAAGCAACACCATAAAATAAAATGCTCACAATCCCCTTTTTGAAGAAAAGTGACTGTTTTCTTCAAACCAGGAATCTGATTTTTAAACCATAATGATAAAATAGGCAGGGTATTATATGCTGACCTTCCTAGATAAAAATATCAAACCGGAAAAAGCTAGAGGAATCTTTGCCATGCTTTCAAAGATGTCAATGTCAATATTGCAGGCAGTCAGGTTTCTTTTTTTGATAGCTTTTTTTTTTAATAGGAAAAATTTTCAAGGTTGTATTAAGGTTCTATGGTTGTCGTATTGGTCAACACTATTAAAACTCTCCTAGAACTTCCCAGTAACTATATTAAAACTCCGTTTTTACAAATTGATTCTGTGTGTGTGTGTGTGTGCATGTGTGAGAGAGAGGCTTAAAAGGGGCAATAAACAACATCCTTCTTTGCCCTCCTAAATTCAGAATTAATCGCAAGATAGAAGATTCAGAGAGATTGAAATATGATATAATACAACCCAGATCTGGCTTGGAATGCAGCTGTGTAAGCATCCATCTTATCTGAACTGAAGTGCCCCACTGGAGTTGCTGACCAAAAAATGGAAAACTGCAGACCTCTCCCACAGGGCCAGAATCTGTAAGCTTATGTCTGGACAAGCTGAGATTTCATCCGGTGACAGGCCGTGCCAGTAGGAAGGAGAGCTTGTTTGTCTATCCCAAGGTCATCTACCAGTTTATGAATGCAGAGAAGTGAGTGAGAGGTAGGGAAAGAAACCAGAAGAGTATTTCTATCCAAAGTGCCCTCCTGCAGATATGGGCCCGGGCAGTGTGGAGGGTCCCATGACAATGAGAAAGTGGGTGTTACAGACTGGGATGTCATTAATGAGGGAATGTTTGGGACTTGAAGTATCAAAAATATTCTTCTGGGCCTGATTTCCTATAGAATACATTTCTACATTCGTTATTTTTTCCCTAATTTACCATTATTGGAGGAATCACCTCATTAATTTCTCACTCACAATATAAAATTCAGGCAAGAGTAAGGATGGTGTACATCAGGGTTTCTTGGGGAAAAAACAAATCCTAATCTATTCATGAAAATATTTCTTACCTGATGTTACAGCATCAAATCCTCAGACACATGTTTGAGTTGTACCTATTCTTTTTTTTTTTTTTTTTTTTTGGCTACACCATGTGGCATGCAAGATCTTAGCTCCCCAACCAGGGATCGAACCTGCACCTCCTGCAGGGGAAGCACAGTGTCTTAACCACTGGACCACCAGGGAAGTCCTGTACCTATTCTTTAATGTCCTCAGTTTTGTCTTTCTGCTTCCTTTCCTCTCCCCCATTTTTTTTCTCTTAAGGAATTTATACAGCCTAGAAATACTAGAATAACCCCTTAGTTTATATATCATTTCCAGTCTGTCCCCACTTAAATTTATATACCATGCAAATGCCAGAAATTTTACTGGACTTGTCATGTCACTAATATTAAATTTCCTATAGCAAGTGGTTCTGCAGTATGTCAAGCTCACCAGCTGGTCTCCGATGAATCCTCTCAAACCTCATGCCTCATCTCTCATTCTTCACCTACTCCTTCATTTATTAAAAAGTATTGAACACCTAGAATGTGCCGAAAACTACATTAGACAGTGTGATGTCAATATGGCTCTAAATAGACATGATCCTTGCTATGAGGAACTTACATGCTAATGCAGAAGACACACCAAAAACAGGCAAACAGCCAAATAAAAGAAGTAATTGAAATGAACATTTAGTATATATTAAAAAAAAAAAAAAGAGATTAAAAGAGAATTACCTGGAGATGGGAGTCTACCTTAAATAGGATATCTCTAAGGCAGTAAGTAATAACACCTAATATGAAGAACATACCAGATGGAGGAAATAGCATGTTAAAAATTCAAGTGTGAAAAATCTTGGTTCACTCAAGGAACTGAAAGAAGATGAGTATGAGCCACTTTTCAAGAAGACTGGTATGAGATGAAGTTAGAATAATAAATAAGGGCCAGGAGAGGCAGAAGCTGTACATCATGGTAAAGGTTTACTTTCTATTACGTAGACCAGAACTGCTTGATAGAAATATAAAACATGCAACAAATGGTAATCATTTATATAATTTAATATTTCAAATACACTTTAATTAACTAATACCCAAAGTGGTATTGTTTAGGATATAATAAATATAAAACTATTCATAAGATATTTTATCAATGAGGGTTTTTGGTACTTTAAAATCCAGTGTGTATTTTATACTTATTACACATCTCAACTTGGACTAGCCACATTTCAAGTACTTATTCACCACACATGGCTGGAGGCCACCATATTGGAATGGGATATAATTAACAGGTTTTAAGCAGAAGAGTCATGTGATCCAAATTACATTTTATGATTACTATGCTGTTACTTGTAGGTAAGATGGAGTGGCGAAAGTATGGGTGAAGACAGGAATACCAGTTAGGAGGCTATATTAGTCTCCTCTGGCTGCTGTATCAAAGTACCATAAATTGCCTGACTTAAAAAAAACGAAAAAAAAAAAAACAATGAACAGGACTTTATTCTCTTTCAGTTCTGGAGACAAAAGTCTTAATACCAAGGTGTCAGCAAGACCATGTTTCCTCCGAAAGCTCTAGGGAGCTTTCTCGTCTCTTCTAGCTTCTGGTGGTTGCTGGCAATCATTGTGGTTGCCTGGTTACAGATACATCATTCTGATCTCTGCCTCTGTCTTCATATGGCTTTCTCTCCTGTGTCCAAATGTCTCTCTTCTTATAAGGGCACCAGTCACATTGTATTTATTACCCATCTTAATCCAGTACAATCTCATTTTAATTTGATCACATCTTCAAAGATCTTATTTCCAAATAGGTCACATTCACAAGTTCCAGGTAGACATGAATTTGGGGAGAACACTATTCAACACAATACAGAGGCTAGAAGTAAAAGATAGTGCTGGCTTGTGCACACCTGGCACACGTGTATGCTCTATTCCCTTGCTCATCCCCAGGTAGTGGCAGTAAATATAAAAGGAAGAAGTGACTGTGAAATAAAATTTTAATTAACAGGTATCTTGAATGTGAAGGGGCCAAGCCCAAACAATCTGGGTGGTATTTCTCAGTCACAGCTTCTCTCATGTCTTTTCTGATCCGTCACTAAATGCCTACTGTTTTAACAGAGGAAATTCATGCCCCTAGCTTCTAAAGGATCTGGCTCTAAGGCATCTCTCCTTCAAATCCCTTTTTATATGTCTTTTAAAGTTAGCTCCACCTTACTGAGAAGAGTACGAAATTAGAAGAAATTGATTAGTCTGTTAAAAGCACCAAAGAAATGAAATATATATTTGTTTAATCTACCATTACTTAAACTATGCTGGTATTTATATATAGTATAATGTGCTTTTTGAAAAAAAAATCTGAAAACTAGAAGAGTATTGTTAGAATTGAAACAGAAAACATCATTCAGTTCTAGTTGGGAAAAAGAGTGTATGCTTTACATCTAGAATGTTGTATGCAGTTAATTGGGTACAATATCTCCACTAATTTCAATTGCCAAAGTTGTAGAAATTCTCAATTTACATTTTTGATCCATCTGTTTTTCTTAAGTGACCTAAACTCTTCTTAAATCTAGGTATATGTTCAGTTTGTACAATCTTTTATGGGTAATGAGCTCCATAAATTTAAAATATGCTGTGTATGTTCTCTGATTTCTTAAAAAAAAATCACCTCCATTGCTGTTTGAAGTGGTGGGTTGTGGAGATGTCAAGCAATTTCCAATGAGTCTGGTATCATAAAATAAGATGAAAATAAATGTGTTATCCAGATGTTTGTTTTATTGCTTTACTGACATTTCCTCTGTTTGTTTTTATATTTTTGACCCATTTTTCAAATATTTAAACATGAAATAAACCCCTTAACCCTTTGCCCTTTTCTACAACTTTTTCAGACTTTTCCTGAGGGTAGGGTAACCAAATACCAGACACATCTAGTAACAAGTCAGCTGCTAACATTTGTGAGACTCAGGGCAAGAACACAAAAGGGGGATCACAGCATGTAAATCTAAAGATTTAAGTTATAAATCAAGCTTTAAAAACTGTTCAATAAAATATGTTCTAGCCTTGGGTCTTTTTTTTAAGATTTTTTTGATGTGGATCATTTTTAAAGTCTATTGAATTTGTTACAGTATTGCTTCTGTTTTATGTTTTGGTTTTTTTGGCTGCGAGGCATGTAGGATCTTAGCTTCCTGACCACGGATCGAACCCACACCTCCTGCATTGGAAGGTGAAGTCTTAACCACTGGACCGCCAGGGAAGTCCCCCTAGCCTTGTGTCTTGATCAGTATACTTTGCTAATGACTTGGAAAGCTGTGATCAAATTATAGATTTTTTTGGACTCCTTAGCATTCTGTGCAGGAATTTGGCAATGTGGAGAGAGCCAGCCCTGGCTCCCGCCTAACCTGGCCCTTTACTACCCTAGATTGTGCCCCTTAGAGCCTCATGAACACATATGTGATCAACCCAGCTTTCTCATGGCCCTATCTCGGGTGACCCTCAGGAGGAATGACCTGGGTCATATCTTAAACCAGGCAATGAATTCCAGGGTTTTGGAGTATGGTTAGAAGGGAAAATGTGGCTTTGATTGTGGCATTTCCCTTATCCCTAGAGAATCCTCTTCCCATGGGCAGAGACATGGTGATTGGATGGCCAGGATGGGTCCTGTAATACAAATGTCTCTTATGTAAGTTGAAGCACAATAGTGGCCAGTGCAGCTGTTAAGTATACAGCTAATGCTAACACTTTTAATTTAAATTCTAGTGTTTGTAGTTGAAAGTGGGTAATGAGTGCATAGGGATTCTTTGTGTTACTGTCCCTATGGTTTGTTATATGTTCGCAATTTTCCATAACGAAAATGAGAAAATATTAATACATTTTAATATCTTATTGACAGTTCCAAGAAATTTTATGTTCTATGTGAGGAGGTTTGATTTGCTTGGTCACTGTTGTACTTCTTTATAATTCTACGGATGTCTTTAGTGGTATGCCCTCATTAATGGTGGGTGAAAATAATCAATGTGCTCAGTAATGTTGCTTTTGCTTTCCTGAGTTTATCCTTGGACTGGCATCATTAAGAACTTCCAATAATTTTCCCTTTGTTTTTATTCTTTATATTTAAATAATCTTATATTATTGACACTGAAGTCCTTTATAAGATGATGCTCAAATTCTTTTTCATCCACCTAATATCTAGTTGAAACTTGACTCAGAACACTGAACTTTCTTGTGTTGAATTACACTGCTTTTAAATTTTAAAAGTTAACTTTTCTCCTCTTAAAGAGCGTCAATCTTTCAATACTATTTTTCTTTCCATAAACTTAATCTTTAAATCCATGATTTAGAATCTAAATTTAGGATTATACTCTTTTAAGCAATCTTTGTGTACTTTTTATATGTTTAAGGTATTCCTTTTCCTAATTCTAATCTACTCTTTGCAAAACTTTCTTTTGCAAACTTTGGATAATAACAGCCTCAGGTATGTGTTCATATAGTGGTGCTGTATTTGAAATCCCACTCCTCAGGTGGGACTTGATCCCAGCCAAAACTCAGATTGGGACTCAAACCCAAAGTCTGGGTCTTGAACCCACCTGCCCCTCAGATTGGGATTTGAACCCATGATCCCTGACTTAGGAGGGGACTTGACCTACTGTCTTTTTTTTTTTTTTAATAGTCATGGTATTTACACTAGTGTATATTGAAACTGATGGAAATTGTACATTAGGTAAATGAGAAGGGAGTTTTATTTTTGTTTTTTTTTTGTTTTGTTTTATTATTTTATTTATTTATTTTTTGGCTGTGTTGGGTCTTCGTTTCTGTGCGAGGGCTTTCTCCAGTTGTGGCAAGCGGGGGCCACTCTTCATCGCGGTGCGCGGGCCTCTCACTATCATGGCCTCTCCTGTTGCGGAGCACAGGCTCCAGACGCGCAGGCTCAGCAGTTGTGGCCCACGGGCTTCGTTGCTCCGCGGCATGTGGGATCTTCCTGGACCAGGGCTCGAACCCGTGTCCCCTGCATCGGCAGGTGGACTCCCAACCACTGCGCCACCAGGGAAGCCTGACCTACTGTCTTTTAATTGAAACTTCTTACCTGGTGTCAGGATTTACTGGAGCTCCGGTTCTTTTGTCTCACCACAGAAAGAATTCAGTGTGAGGCAAAGCGGCAGGCAAAGAGTGAGTTTCTTAGCATAGGATGTTTGTGAGAGATGGAAGTGGACTGGCAAGGGAGCACAGCAGCCCTGAGAACAAAGGGGGCTACATTTTTATAATCAAAGAAAAAGTAGATGGGGGAGAAGACTATTTTCTTCCTCATTCTTGGGCAGACATCAAGACTTAAATCCTTAGTTCTCCTTTGGTCTTATATGGTGTAACTGGGACTGTGGTGATGCTATTTAAATCATATGCATATTAGCAAAACGGAGGTAACATATACTAAAATATGGTAGTTACTCTCAGGTTTTGGTATAATGTCCCATTTCACCTATTTTTTTTCTTTCCACTTTCACCTATATTCCTGTCTTGGCTACATGCAGAAATGCTACTCTTCAAGCCTATTAACTCTCTGACTTCATGTTACAAGATTCAGAACCCATATCTATTGTCTTGTGTTTCAACTATCAGGATTTGTGGTTTGAGTGTGTCTGGTGCTTGAATGCACCTGGTCTTCCTTCAGGGTAGTGTAGATTTTTGCTAGGTTATGGTATTCTTTTCTTGAGTGGTCATTAGCTTACAACAGTTTCCCAAACTCCCTTAAAATTCCCTTTCTGTCCTTAATCCCCTAGTAGGATTTCTAAACTGACTAATTATCCTACTCTATCCCTATCATAATCACTATTACATACATTTCCTATATCAACCTCTGTTAATTTTATTAATAAGAGTACATTTCCTTTTTTCCCTATGTTAATTTATTTTTTTCTTAAATTTAATTTTTTTTTTTAAAGATTTATTTATTGATTGATTGCTATGTTGGGTCTTCGTTTCTGTGCTAGGGCTTTCTCTAGTTGTGGCAAGAGGGGGCCACTCTTCATCGCGGTGTGCGGGCCTCTCACTATCGCGGCCTCTCTTGTTGTGGAGCACAGGCTCCAGATGCACAGGCTCAGTAGTTGTGGCTCACGGGCCTAGTTGCTTCGCGGCATGTGGGATCTTCCCAGACCAGGGCTCAAACCCGTGTCCCCTGCATTAGCAGGCAGATTCTCAACCACTGCGCCACCAGGGAAGCCCAAAATTTAATTTTTATTTTATATTGTAGTATAGTTGATTTACAATGTTGTGTAAGTTTCAGGTGTACAGCAAAGTGATTCAGTTATACACATACATATACCCATTTTATTTCAGATTCTTTTCCCATATAGGTTATTACAGAATATTGAGTAGAGTTCCCTGTGCTGTACAGTAGGTCCTTGTTGATTATCTATTTTATGTATAGAAGTGTGTATATGTTAATCCCAACCTCCTAATTTATCCCTCCTCCCTACTTTTCCCCTTTGGTAACTGTAAATTTTTTATTGAAGTATGTGAGTCTGTTTCTATTTTATAAATATAAGTTCATTTGTATCATTTTTTTTAGATTCCACATATAAGTGATATCATATGATATTTGTCTTTCTCTGTCCGACTTACTTCACTTAGTATGATAATCTCTAGGTCCACCTATGTTGCTTCATTCTTTTTATGGCTGAGTAATATTCCTGTGTGTGTGTGTGTGTGTGTGTGTGTGTGTTATGTACCACGTCTTCTTTATCCATTTCTCAGTTGATGAACATTTAGGTTGCTTCCGTGTCTTTGCTATTGTAAATAGTGCTGCAGTGAACATCATGGTGCATGGATATTTTCAAATTATGGTTTTCTCTGGATAAGTGCCCAGGAGTGGGATTGTTGGATCATATGGTAGTTCTGTTTTTAGTTTTTTTAAGGAACCCCCATACCATTCTCCATAGTGGTTGTATCAATTTACATTCCCACCAACAGTGTAAGAGGGTTCCCTTTTCTGCACACCCTCTCCAGCATTTACTGTTTGTAGACTTTTTGATGATGGCCAATTTGACCAGTGTGAAGTGATTCCTCATTGTAGTTTTAATTTGCATTTCTCTAATAATTCGAGATGATGAGCATCTTTTTATGTGCTTTTAGGCCATCTCTATGTCTTCTTTGGAGAAATGCCTATTTAGATCTTCCACCCATTTTTTAATTGTATTGTTTGTTTATTTGATATTGAGGTGCATGAACTGTTTGTAAATTTTGGAGATTAATCCTTGTCAGTTGCATCATTTGCAAATATTTTCTCCCTTTCTGTGGGTTGTCTTTATGTTTTGCTTATGGTTTCCTTTACTGTGCAAAAGCTTTTCAGTTTAATTAGGTCCCGTTTGCTTATTTTTGTTTTTATTTTCATTAGGAGGTGAATCCAAAAAGATATTGCTGCAATTTATGTCAAAGCATGTTCTGCCTATGTTTTCCTCTAGGAGTTTTATAGTATCTCATCTTACATTTAAGTCTTTAATCCATTTTGAGTTTATTTTTCTGTATGGTGTTAGGGAATGCTCTAATTTCATCCTTTTACATGTAGCTGTCCAGGTTTCCCAGCACTACTTATTGAAGAGACTTTTCTCCATTGTATATTCTTGCCTCCTTTTTCATAGATTAATTGACCATAGGTGCGTGAATTTATTTATGGGCTTTCTGTCCTGTTCCATTGAATGTATATTTCTGTTTTTGTGCTGGTACCATACTGTTTTGATTACTGTAGCTTTGTAGTATAGTCTGAAGTCAGGGAGCCTGATTACCCCAGCTTTGTTCTTCTTTCTTTCGATTCCTTTAGCTATTCAGGATCTTTGGTGTTTCCATGCAAATTTTAGTATTTTTTTGTTCCAGTTATGTGAAAAATGTCACTGGTAATTTGATAGGGATTGCATTGAATCTGTAGATTGCCTTGGATAGTATAGTCATTTTGACAATATTGATTCTTCCAATCCAAGAACATGTTCTATCTTTCCATCTGTTTATGTCATCTTCAGTTTCTTTCATCAGTTCCTTATAGTTTTTGGAGTACAGGTCTTTTGCCTCCTTAGGTAGGTTTATTCCTAAGTATTTTATTCTTTTTGATGCGATCGTGAATGGGATTGTTTCCTTAATTTCTATTTCTGATCTTTCGTTGTTAGTGTATAGAAATAAAACAGATTTCTGTGTATTAATTTTGTATCCTGCAACTTTACCAAATTCATTGACGAGCTCTAGTAGTTTTCTGGTGGCATATTTGGGATTTTCTATGTATAGCATCACGTCATCTGCAATGACAGCTTTACTTCTTCTTTTCCAGTTTGGATTCCTTTCATTTCTTTTTCTTCTCTGATTGCTGTGGCTAGGACTTCCAGAATTATGTTGAATAAAAGTGGTGAGAGTGGACATCCTTCTCTTGTTCCTGATCTCAGAGGGAATGCTTTCAGCGTTTCACCAATGAGGATGATATTAACTGTGGGTTTGTCATATATTGCTTTTATTATGTTGAGTTATATCCCCCCTATGCCCACTTTCTGGAGAGTTTTTATCATAAATCGGTGTTGAATTTTATCAAAAGCTTTTTCTGGATCTATTGAGATGATCATGTTTTTTCTTCAGTTTGTTAATCTGATGTATCACATTGATTGGTTTGCAGATATTGAAAAATCCTTGCATCCCTGGGATAAATCCCACTTGATCATGGTGTATGATCCTTCTAATGTATTGTTGGATTTGGTTTGCTAGTATTTTGTTGGTGATTTTTGCATCTGTGTTTATCAGTGATACTGGCATGTAAAATTGTGTGTGTGTGCGTGTGTGTGTGTGCATGTGTGTGGTATCTTTATCTGGTTTTGGTATCAGAGTGATGGTGGCCTCATAGAATGAGTTTGGGAGTGTTCCTTCCTTTGCAATTATTTGGAATAATTTGAGAAGGATAGGTGTTAACTGTTCTCTAAATGTTTGATGGAATTTGCCTGTGAAGCCATTTGGTCCTGGACTTTTGTTTGTTGGGAGTTTTTAAATCACTGATTCAATTTCAGTACTGGCAATTAGTCTGTTCATATTTTCTGTTTCTTCCTGGTTCAGTCTTGGAAAGTTGTACCTTTCTAAGAATTTGTCCATTTTCTAGGTTGTGTATTTTATTGGCATAGAATTGCTTGTAGTAATCTCTTACGATCCTTTGTATTTCTGTGGTGTCTGTATTTTCTCCTTTTTCATTTCTAATTTTATTGATTTGAGCCCTCAACCTTTTTTTCTTGATGAGACTGGCTTAAGGTTTATCAATTTTATTTATCTTTCAAAGAACCAGCTTTTAGTTACATTGATTTTTTTCTATTGTTTTCTTCATCTCTATTTCATTTATTTCTGCTCTTGTCTTTGTAATTTCTTTCCTTCTACTAACTTTGGATTTTGTTTGTTCTTCTTTCTCTAGTTGGTTTAGGTATAAGGTTAGGTTGTTTGAGATTTTTCTTGTTTCCTGAGGTAAGAGTCTATTGATATAAACTTCCCTCTTAGAATTCCTTTTGCTGCATCCTATATGTTTTGGATCTTTATGCTTGCTTTTTCATTTGTCTCTAGGTATGTTTTGATTTCCTCCTGGATTTCTTCAGTGATCCATTGGTTGTTTAGTAACATACTATTTAACCTCCACATGTTTTTGTTTTTTACAGTTTTTTTCCTGTAATTGATTTCTAATCTCATAGCACTGTGGTCAGAAAAGATGCTTGATATGATTTCAGTTTTCTTAAATTTACCAAATATTCTGCTGCTTTCGGGTGGAAAATTCTATAAATATCAGTTAAGTCCATCTGGTCTAATCTGTCTTTAAGTCCTGTATTTTTTTATTCATTTTCTATCTGGATAATCTGTCCATTGGTGTAAGTAAGTAGGGTGTTAAAGTCCCCTACTATTATTGTGTTACTGTCAATTTCTCCTTTTATGGCTATTAGCATTGCCTTATATATTGAGGTGCTCCTATGTTGGGTGCATACATATTTACAATTGTTATATCTTCTTCTTGGATTGATCCCTTGATCATTATGTAGTGTCCTTCCTTGTCTCTTTTTACTGTCTTTAAAGTTTTTTTTTTTTGTCGTATATGAGTAATCCTATTCCCACTTTCTCTTGATTTCCATTTCCATGGAATACCCTTTTCCATCCCCTCACTTTCAGTCTGTATGTGTCCCTAGGTTTGAAGTGGGTCTCTTGTAGACAGCATATATATGCGTCTTTTGTATCCATTCAGCCAGTCTCTGTCTTTTGGTTGGAGCATTTAATCCATTTATATTTAAGGTAATTATTGATATGTATGTTCTTATTACCATTTTATTAATTGTTTTGGCTTTGTTTTTGTAGGTATTTTTTCTTCCCTTCCTCTTTTGTCCTCTTGTGATTTGATGACTATCTTTAGTGTTGTGTTCAGATTGCTTTTTTCTTTTTTGTGTGTTTATCTATTGTAGATTTTTGGTTTGTGGTTCCCATGAGGTTTTGATATAGCAGTCTGTATATATACACAAGATTATTTTAAGTTTCTGGTCTCTTAATTTCAAATGCATTTTCAATATACTGTATTTTTACTCTTCACAATTGCTGGTTTTGATATCATATTTCTTTGTGGATGATCTCCTACCTTTATTGTATGTTTGCCTTTACTGTTGAGCTTTCCTATTTGTAATTTCTTGTTTCTAGTTGTGGCCTTTTTTTTTCCATCTAGAGAATTTCTTTTAGTGATTGTTGTAAAGCTGGTTTGGTGGTACTGATTCTGTTAGCTTTTGCTTGTCTGTAAAGTTTTTTGATTTCTCTATCAAATCTGAACTCTAGAGCCTTGCTGGGTAGAGTATTCTTGGTTGTAGGTTTTTCCTTTCATCCCTTTAAATATATTGTGCCACTCCCTTCTGGCCTGCCAAGTTTCTGCTGAAAAATCAGCTGATAACCTTATGGGGATTCCCTTGTATGCTATTTTTTACTTTTCTCTTGTTGCTTTTAGTATTTTATCCTTGTCTTTAATTTTTTTCAGTTTGATTAATATGTGTCTCAGCATGTTCCTCCTTGGGTTCATCCTGTATGGGAATCTCTGCGCTTCCTAGGCCTGATTGTATGTTTCCTTTCCCATATAGGGAAGTTTTTTCCTATTAATCTCTTCAAATATTTTCTCAGGCCCTTTCGCTCTTCTCCTTTAGGACCCCTATAATGTGAATGTTGGTGAGTTTAATATTGTGCCAGAGATCTCATAGACTGCCTCATTTCTTTTCATTCTTTTTTCTTTATTCTGTTCTGCAGAATAAAGCAGTGATTTCCACCAATCTGTCTTCCAGCTCACTTATTTGTTCTTCTGCCTCATTTCTACTATTGATTCCTTCTACTGTGTTCTTCATTTCAGTTATTGTATTGTTCATCTCTGTTTGTTTGTTCTTTAAATCTTCTAGCTCTTTGTTAAACATTTCATGTATCTTCTTGGACTGTGCCTCCAGTCTTTTTCTGAAATCTTGGATTATCTTTACTATCATTACTCTGAATTCTTTTTCAGGAAGATTGCCTATCCCTACTTTACTTAGTTGTTCTTCTGAGATTTTATCTTTTTCCTTCGTCTGGAACCTATTTTTCTGTCATCTTGTTTTGTCTAACTTTCTCTGTTTGTGGCCTCCATTCCTCAGGCTGCAGGATTGTAGCTCCTCTCACTTCTGTTGTCTGCCCCCTGGTGGGTGAGGTTGGTCCACGGGCTTGTGCAGGCTTCCTGGTGGGAGGAACTGTTGCCTGCCCAGTGGTGGGTGGAACTGGGTCTTATCCCTCTGGTGAGTAGAGCTATGTCAAGGAGTATGTTTAGAGGCAGCTGTGGGATCAGGACAAATTTAGGCAGCCTGTCTGCTGATGGGTGGGGCTGTGTTCCCACCCTGTTGGTTGTTTGGCCTCAGGCATACCAGCACTGGAGCCTGCAGGCTGTTGGGTGAGGCCAGGTCTCAGTGCCAAAATGGTGACCTCCAGGAGAGTTCATGCCAATGAATATTCACTGGGGCCTCTGCCACCAGTGTCCTTGCCCTCATGGTGAGTGGCAGGCGACCTTCACCTCCTCAGGAGACCCTTCAAGACCTGCAGGTAGGCCTGGCCCAGGCTCCTATGGAGTCACTGCTTTGCCCTGGGTCCCAGTGCACGTGAAACCTTGTGTGCACCCTCCAAGAGTGGATTTTCTGTTTCCCCCAGCCCTCTGGAGCTCCTGCACTCAAGCCTCACTGGCCTTCAAAGCCAAATGCTCTGGGGGCTCCTCCTCCCAATGCCAGACCCCCAGGCTGGAGAGCCTGACATGGGGCTTAGAATTCTCACTCCTGTGGGAGAACCTCTGCAATATAATTATTTTCCAGTTTGTGGGTTGCCCACCCAGGGGGTATAGGATTTGATTATATCGCGAAAGCACCTCTGCCACTGTCAGGTTGTGGCTTCTTCTTTGTCTTTGGATGTAGAATATCTGTTTTGGTAGATTCATGTCTTTTTTGTTGTTGGTTGTTCAGTAGTTAGTTGTGATTTTGGTGTTTGGGTGAGAGGGGGTGAGCTCAAGTCCTTCTACTCCACCATCTTGTCTGTACCCTCAAGAGTATGTTTCCTCTTGTCATAGATTATAAATCTAACTACTGCAAGTAGGCCTGTTCTGCCTATTAAAAAATTATCCGCTTTTCGTCTTGAATCTCACAAACTTCTTTGTAGGTAATTAAAATAATTTAAAATAAACAAGTTATTTCTTAGGATTATTTAATATTTTCTTTTCAGCTTATTTACTGCACTTCATTTGACATTTGTAGTTTTTTAAGAGCTCTAGGAAATGATAGATGTTCATATTTAATGTAAAAAATTATGTAGATTAATAAAATGGTAGAGTTTAAAATATTTATAATTTGTTAATCAATATGGTATCTAATAATGCAAATAAATTCTAAAATAAAAGTAAATAATTGCCAGTTCCCTTAAGCTCCTTAGTCGCTTGAGGCTTCATTTTAAAAGCCAGTTTTACTGGCTTTGTGATTATTTTGTCTTTTTGTTTTAAACCACATTTCCTCCTCCTCAGTCCTTCCTCAATGACATGTGCTTGCATGTGCACACATGAAAGTACAAAAATGTACATATATCAGTGGAACCTATTATATCTTTGATCAGGCATTTAATAGATATGTATGTATGATTAATGAAAATTAAATTTAAGAAATTAGGAACTAGCCTTTTTATATTGACAACATATATTGTAGAGGCAGTTTCTTTGAATGACCAGCACATAAAACACACACACACACACACACACCAGAAATGATTCTAACAGCTTAAGCAGAATGTACTTTTAGATTACTCTGCTTGAACTGATCCTGTTGTTAAAGGATTTCATGCCTTTCAACTTTTAGTTTTTATTTCAGTATGCTTTTTTACATCTTTCAATTTTGTGTTTTTACTCTATATTAACTTTATCATTTTATTCCTGACTCATGCTCCAAAATGCTTTGCTGATTATAGTAATGGATATTTTATGGGATTGTAGCTCTTACAGGAAATAAACTGATAAATCTTAAGTGTACTTAAATTGTTTTCACAGTAAAGCAGAATTACTTAGTAGAAGTCATAAGAGAATATAGGCAGGATGAACATCAAGAGCAGTTTTATTATCATACTAGCTGTATAGCAACTATGCATTTCGTATGTGTCCTTGCATATGTGAAATGGGAGCAGCAGTACCACTTGTAAGCTTTTCCAGAGTCAGGATATCTTTATAGAAAGTACACCTAGGTTTGGAGACAGATAAAGTTTTCCAACTTGCCTGTTTGACTTAATAGCCTGTGTGACCTTTAGCAACTGATTTCAACTTCCGAAGTACTAGTTTCCTGTTCTTTTGAAAAGGGACAAAAACAGACATTGTGCATTCTTGAGAGGATTCATATAAATTACTTGGTACAGTGCCTGGCATATAACTATATTCTGTTAATGGCATCTATTATTGTTAGTAATAGTTGTAGTGGTAAAGATTACAGACGTAGAGGGAAATGTGAATATAAGTAACTACTCTTAGTAAGTTTGTAAACTATGCATGTTTTCTTTGGTTTATATGCACTCATTTATGGTAGCAGGCTTTTATTATACAGATGTTATATTGCTCTTAATGTCAGATGAAATTATTTGGAAATTTGGAGAGAAAATCATTATATATATTTTTAATTCATATAGCAATATTATGTAAAATTCACATCTTCCACATATTCAAAAGTCAGATTAGTCAGCAGTGTAAAAACAGCAAATATAAATAATGAAATTCCTCTTTTTCATCCCATTTTGGTTACATTTTTCCACAGAATATGCTAGTTATTTTTCTTTTTGTTAATTCTAAGCACACATGTTTTATGAATCTGAAATAAGAAAAAAGGGTATGTTTTGTTAAGAATTATTGATATTGTCATTGCTTGGAAAGGAAAATTTAAGCAATTAGATATTTTGTTTGGGGGTATAGAATTATTTATAAAGTGTATCTACCAAAAGTTGAGTTGTTTTAATACTCCTCTATCCCTCTGAGAGGGGTTAGAAGAAGGTATTGCAATGTTTGCTTACATAGGAAAATACTGAAAGAAAGCCACATTAAATCACATGTATGTGTAAATTTATTGATGGGCCAGAAAAATAAAGTTTAATGTACTTCAATTGTTTCTCTTCTCCAAGTTGCTTCCTTCTAATTCTGTCTTTTATACAAGGTGAAAAGAAGTATTTAAATAAGTTCTGTTGTAATTTAGTTAAAATATTCTTATGGCCTTTCACTGTAAAATAATATTTCAAAAATTAAGGTAACTATAAAATCCTTTGATGTAGAATTCTATCCTTTCTGGCATGGACTTGATTTACCACTCTAGTCTCATTTCACACTATTGTCCCTTTCATTGTCTCTCCTTAGGCAAGTTTGAACTAGTAGCTGTTTATACATATCTTTGTAAGGGTCTCTCTGACTTTGAAATATTTGCAAATGTCATTGCCTGAGAAAGACCCCTATCCCTTCCACTCCAAGTGGCTAATAATAATTCATGTTTCTCATCTTAGTTGGGACGTCAGTAGCTTCTGCATTCTAGTTACTTAACTCTCCTATGTTTCTCTCCAACACATACACATATCTCCAGCTTCTCTATAGTACCTTTACCTTATATATTGAGTACTAATTGTCTTTGATTTCTCTATCTTTCCACACTGGAAGTTTTTTTTTTTTTTTTTTTTAATAAAAGAAGCTATTTTTTTTTCCCCTTCATGTCCCCTGTACCTTGAACAACACCCATAATGTGCATTTAATAAAAATTATAGATGAATTAAGGTATGCAAATACATTTGCATCAGAAAGATGAAATGTCTATTTCTCTATACTGAAATAAATCAATTTTAATCAAAATGTTTACTGTGTCAAATCAGTGTGGAAATGAAAATATAATGATGCTTTGTTTCTATTCCTCTATTATATATATAAATATATATATATACACAATTAGTATATATTCATTTCTTACATAAGAAATAAAAATTATCTGCAGTTCCATCATCTAGTAATAGTTATTTTTATTGTATATTTTCTATTTTATTATCTATAATACTCTTGTTATTATATATTAAATTTGTTGATCCGTATATTTCCATCTGTCTTTCAGAAATTCAAAAGACTCATTAAGACTTATCTCCCAACAACTATACAGTCTTTATTTAATCTAACTCTGTTATAGAAATTATCATAAAGTTTCATAAATTTTCTTCCTACTAAATAAACTTACACTGAATTATTTAATTCTTAATTTTGTGCACATAAGTCAATTGGAAACGTTTAATTTACTCTCCACATTTGAATATGGCATACAAGTGTATACATAATAAATAATTCAAATATGATGTTTTTGTTGTGGAAATGCCTGCAAAAGGGAGTAGCAGTGAATTTTTCGTTAGAAATGTCTGTGGTTTTTTCTTTTAAAACTTCTGAAGATAGCTATTCTTTATTTAGGGTTTATTTGTTTTGCTTTTATTAGGCTTTTGGTTAATGAAGCTTTTCGAGTTTTTCATTTATCTTGATTTAAATTTCCTTAGTCTTAAAACTCAGGCCAATGGACCAGAGTTTACCAATCCTTTTCAACTCCTATCTTTAGAGTGGAAGCCCTTGAAAATAAAAAATGTGGGGAAAGCATAATGGAAGTATTTGCTGTCTATTCTTCCCCACTGTATGCATTAGAGTGTAGTTTCTGATTCATATACAAACATTTATATACCTACAGATGTATAACTTATTTTTCTAATACTTATGACTCCAACCCATTTCAAAAATTTTTCTAAACAACCATTCACTGATAGCAAATGTTACTTGTTCCTTTACCTGCTACTATCTTTTTGCTCTCTTCCCAGTTCCAAAAGAAGTCTAAATAAACACAACTTGTTATTTCTTGTTTTAAATTTATTTTGGAAAATGTGACCACATTTTCACTTATCCTTTTCAAAGAATTAAAATCTTCCCTTTTCACATTACATCTTCTTGAGTTATCTAATCTCCATTTTCATTTTTGTCTGAATAGCAGCACCAGAAGTTTTGTAATAGGGAAGTTAGAAGGTTGGGACATTAATAGTCCATAAAATATTTCTTTTGTATATTTCAATGTCAAATTATGTTTACCTAAATTATGTATGTACTTTGTTAAACAGCTTGGATAACTTGCATATCTCAGGAAGAATTTAAAGCAAAGAGAGGGTGAACGGAGAGGGGAAGGGAGGGGTGGCAGAGGGGAGGAGAGGAGGAGAGGAAACACAAGTTTTGTATGTTGGTAGTGAGGTTTGTGATGACCACCGTCGCTTCCTGGAAGAAGTTAAATGATGAATTAAATCAGTTTTTATCATTAAAATATTATACAACTATTTTATTGGCCAAGTAAGGGAAACAAATTCTCCTTTAAAGCAACTTAAGGCAAAAACAGAATCTAGTGGAATCACGTGAACTTCTTGGGAAACTTAAGTTACTTAAACTTTGTAAACTGTATTGTTCTCCTTCAGAATGGGTGGTAATAGTAGTAAAACTCCCAAGATGAGATGTGATCATGTGAGTACAGCACTCCCAGCTGTGCCAGACACACAATGAACACATTACAATAATTATTCTCAAGATCTCCTTTTAAGTGATACATTTAGTGATAAGAGGACCCCAGCCAGAGGCCCAGTCATTAGTTAATCGGAATTAGTACATTTGCATTTGAGATATGAAATCCCAGACATCCTTCATGCATTCTGTCCCTTAGTTATAACAGGATTGGAGTCATGTCAGATCCCTTAAAGGACAGATTTCTAAATGTGTGGATTCCAGAAGGAGACAATTAAGAAGCAAAAAAATAAAGATAAAAAAATATAAACATACTAAATGGAATACACTGGATGGTATTATTTATTGAAAATGTTTTGGATTTTAAATGTAAATGCTCTGAAGCGAGATCAGTAAAATCCTATCAATTTAATTTACCAAACCAAACAAAACACAACAGTTAACAAAAAACCGTATAATCATTTGATCTCACATTCAAGCAAATCATGTCTCTAGCATTCAACCATGATCCTGACTCAGTGGTTCCTTTACTAAAAGAAAAGATGCCAAAGATGGAGTCGTTATGATCTGAAATTTAAAGCTCTAAATGTTTAAGCTGATGAGGAAAGCACCGCCAGAACGAAGTATGCACACAAAGAATCATGAATTGTACAGTAACCAAATTTTAATAAGTGGGGAATATTAGTGTAGAAGCACATGACTCACCAACAATGTGTTTTTGGTTTTGCTTTTTTTTTTTTTTTTTTTTTTTGCAGGACAAAGTTCAGCATTTACAGAAGGCTTTTGCTTCAAGAGTAGATAAATCCACACAAACTGAACTTCTAGGCTATGATGTAAGTAGCTATATGAAACCATTTTTATCTTTTTTATTGGTATTCAGACTTCCACAGCTTATTTACTTCTGCTGCTGCTGTGCCCATGCATTGATTTAATAGGATTTAGTGGTGCACCATTCATCTTTTGCTCTTAAATAATCCCCAAATACCTTCTGGGACTGAAAAAGATAATTACAGGCACCGACTAGTGTACCAGTGTCTTATTAATTTCTTTAAACCAACAACTCTAATACAGTCTTTTGAATTAGTGAATTTGCAGACATGTGGAAGAGACATATTAGAATACTAGGACAATTTATTTTTAAGAGAGTACTAATATATTACCAATTTGATAAAGTTATTATGTTTGCAATCACTAAGGGCCAAGCATATCATTTTTACATTCTGGCACATAAAAGGAAACACAGCTTTGCGGAGAAATTTACAATACTATTTTAGCTCTTGGGCTTTGGTGCAGGTTGCAGAAAGTAATTTAATTGAAAGTTAGCATTTTGTTCTCAGTGTGAAATACTTGTTGAACTGTCAAAATAGGATTATAAAACGTGTTTTAATACAAGATGGCTTCTAGTAACACTAAATGATTTTGGACAAGTTTGATTCAAATACCTATCTTAAATAAAGCAGTGAAATTTTCACTTTGCCTAAGTTCATGACTTTAAATTTCTTTTTGATGGAAACATAAGGGAATTATCTTCTTTATCTTGTATCTAACATTTGTGAGAAATCTCTTCTTTTTAGAAAAATGTATTAATATTACTTTTACCACTTTATTGACAAGTATTAATAGAGAGAATTTTAAGTTTCATGAAGGGGTATAATGATAAAATGTATGTCTATCTGCATGTCCTTGTGTTTATAACATAAATATGATGTTACCATTGTGTTGCCTTTCAAAGTATATTAACATATTTAACATAAAGCTGTCTCTATGAGGATATAAACCAAAGTTTTCAATTCCAGAAAAAATTGTTTTCAGATATTTATGTACATTATTTTTTAATTTATAAAAACATTAAAAGCTATGCTTTTCTTTTGTGTTATTCCCTTACATTCATTTAATGTTTATTCTAGATACCTAAATATTCTAGATATCAATATTCTGACTACAGTACTTCTTGAATACCAGTGCTATATGTTATTTAAATGACAATGTTTAACATTTTTAAAAATAAATGTTTTTTATTAAGTTCAAATGGGGTTTACCACAATAATTCAATAGGGGAGGTAGCTAAGTTATAGCTACTAGTGATTTCCTATGCATTTTAATGCATATCTATGACCCATACTTTTCTTGTTTTCACAAAATTTCTTATATCAATGCTATTTGGTTCTCCAGACATGTAAATAAAAATTTAAAAAGCCATGATCATAGTTAATTCTTCATCATTTGTAGCTTCTTTTCATATCTGACAGTGAGAGCTTAATGTATTTTACTGATTAAAGAGTAATAATTTTTTGGTAGTGAGTCCTTAAAGGATCACCTTGTACAAGTTTCTGATATGATTTGGGTAGTCATTAACATAGAATGATATGTTCTAAAGATTTCATACTTTATACTTCCTGGTGATATATTCTAAGACGATCATCAGAATCAGCAAATTAATTACCAAAAATATGCATCTAGAACCCTATGCCAGTAACTAGATGTAAGTGTTGTAATAGATTTTAGGGCAATTTGTATTGAAAAAACTGGGGATGGAAATATTTTAAATAAACAAAATAGAAATAAGTAAGCATTTTAAATGTGATAAATTGTGTGACTATTTGGAATATTATTCATCAATAGTGTAACTTTTTTCATGACTGAAATATATTTTCTATACTTTTCAGTATCTATTTATAAATGATTTTTTACATTCTTATATTCAATAAGAATCATTATCCTTTGACTTATAACATTTTGCTCACATTTTCTCAGGAAATATAATTTGACATTTTAGTTTTTCACAAATATGATATATATACCAACTATATGCTATACTTATTTGTAATTTGCAATAGTATTTATCAGAAAAAATAATGAAAGATCTTGTAGAAATCATGCACATTATGGATGATTTTTTTGTCTCTTATTTTTTTTTCTAAAACTGTCAATATTCGCCACAAATTGTTCTTTACAGATCATTATGGATCATGTTTCAGTGATATAAATGTCAGAATATAAGAGACTACAAGTATCTATTAATATAATTTCCTTGGGAAGACAGCTGTTACTACACATTTGCTTAAGAAAGGAAATAGAATCCCCAGAAGATATTAATTATAATGAAAACTATTAAAAGAAATTTCCAAAAATCCACTACAGTGAATAAGTTCAAAGGTTTGTACAATAAACAACTTCTAGCCTGCAACAGATTTATCAGGAGACTTGAAACTAATGTTAGAGTACAGTGTGCTCTGATTTCTAATGCACATGGCAAGAATTATTTAAAAGTAAATTCAGAGCATCTCAGCAAGGACCTATAAACACAATAGTTCTTGTGATGAGGGAGATTGTTAAATAAATGATGAATGTGTCTTAAATAATCAATGCCAGTTTAACCTCTTTCACCCTCCTCTGTCTGCACAGGCTTAGTTTATTGAAAGATCAAAGAATAATTTCTTAGGTGTCACTTGAGTTATTAAAACTGGAGAGAAGATGAATAGATTTTGTCAGGTAGCAATGTTGCCAATTACAAGATTACCTTAAGAGGTAGGCAAGATTCTTTTGATTACATCAGTTGTATAAATAGATACTTCAACAAAGCACATATGCTGCCTATAAACACTTTATAGTTTGAACTACTGCAAATAACATTTTGGTTAAAGTAATTGAGCATGAACAACCAAAATGCTACAGTGAAATTTTATATTCTGGCAGTGAGAAAATTCAGATCCTTTAACTAATTTGACACCTTTATGGACAGTTTTTTAACTTCCTTTTGATGGTCTACAGAAGATTGTCATTTTAAATGTGGCTGATTGACTTTGGGTGTAAATTTTCCTTTCCATTAGTGCCTGAACTTGACTCAGAACTGTCACAGGGTCTCTAGATTGCTCTTAGAGGCAGAAGCACTAAAGTTTTAAGATCTTCCTTTCATTAGTATATGTTTTGCACTTATATTTAAAAAGAAGTGTTTAGTTGAACTAGGAATGCTTTGTTCGTATTTTCTTTAAGAGTTTTAAAGTTACCAGGTATTTCATCAAATACTATTAATCACTGTTAGTCTAAATATCATTAATGGTTTTCATTTGACTATTTAAAATCAACCGAATTGTGACATCACACATTTTGTCTGTCATGTATGAGTGAAGCATAAATCAGTTTGGAAATATACGCTCACAGCGCTGTGTGTTCTCCAAATATTTTAACGCATTTTCCAAATGGTGGGATTTACTTTGTAAATGCAGCTTTCTACTTAACTAGTTGCATTATGAATACACATTTTGAAAAACTCAAAACAATTGCCTATGTATTCTCAATTTATGCTATTTTTCTTAGATTTAATTTTGGATCCCTCCTGGCACAGTTAGTAGTGTGCAGGGAGTTCTAACAAATATGAAATAGTTCATCATGTAAGGAATAAAAGTAATTAGTTTTTACTGTAATTGTTTTATTAGCTATTAGAGCAGGAGAGTATTTTGTGTTATGCTAACACATTATGTCAGCTTATGGGTTAAGCCCAATGCTAAGAATTGAATAGCTATCAATTAGGTTCCCTCATCCAGCTGCTAATAAACTGTAGTTTCTTAAACCTATTTTGGATCCATTCGTGGCTATCATCTTTCTTAAATTCAGTGCTTATCCTGATCATACATCAGTGTGCCCCAATGTTTAGTAGATGAGTACCTTTCCCCAATATGCTTCATTCTTTAATATTTACTTATCTCAGGTATTTCTGTTTTTACAAATTAAAAAAAATCAGATTTAAAAACTGAATGATATATTCCAGATTTTCTTTTGAACTACAGTTTTTCATATTACATTAAGGGTAACTTTCATATAAGAACATTGATGAAAAACACTGGAAACATCGACTGCCACAGGTGCTTGTTAATATTTAATGGAGGAATCAGCTTATCTATTGGTGAAATTCTAAGGGCACCACTTTTGGAGATTCATACATGCATCGTTCAACAAATATTACTAAGTGCTTACTGGAAGCCAGGCCTTGTTCTAGGTACTTGAGATACATCCTTTAACCAAACAACAAATAATCCCGCAGGGAGCTTGCATTTTATTATACTTAAAATAAAAAATATAATAAATAAGTAAAGTGTATGGTATGTTAGAAGCTACTAATGCAATGTAAAAGAGAAAAATAACACAGGGAAAAGATAATTGTGAATGTAGGGGTGTGGTTAGGGCTACAATCCAAAAATTTTAAATAGAGTGACCTGGGCAGGTCTGAGGATGAAGTGTGAGATGTAAGACTTGAAGGAAGTGAGGTGAAAAATCACCTTTAGCCAGAAATCCTTTTGTGATGTGCTCCTTGCAACTCCTCAAAGACCCTCAGTCAGAACAAATTGCTGTATCTTGGCTGCAGCCCTAGATAAGAATAGTTTGCTTCTTTTAGAGGCCCTGCAATATGAAAAAAAAAAAAGCATTCTGGACCATTAAACCCTAGAATCAGACCCAGTGTATCAGGAGACTCACACTAGGGGAACCCAGACCACCTGAGGGAACAGCCTGCTCAGCCGCTTAGATCGTATTCACTTAGCAGGGGCACTGAGAAGAAAACTGTCGAATCGACTATACTATGTAAATTGCATTTGCTTTTCTTCTTTCTTTTTTTGCATGCATCTCTCCATCCTCTTCTCTCTCTGTGTACCACTCTTCTTCCAGCCCAGGCAGAGCTGAATCTATAAACTTTAAATGTATAGTTGCACTTCATTGTATATCAGCACATCCCATTTATCAGAGGTGTGCTACTAACAGTGAACAAAGAAAGAAAGCACTCAATAATTACTTGGTGAAAATTAAATGAATAGATTAACTAAGACTCTAATGATATTTTTATAATCCTAAAAATCAGTAACAAATCAGTATGCATTGTTTTACTTTATTCACAAAAATCATACAGAAGTACATATTGCTATCCTACATTTTTATTCTATATTTCCTTGTTATATCTAACAAATATTTTGCAGTGACTACTTTGTGCCTTTTAGAAGACATATTAAATGCAAGTCAGCATAGACAACCAGTGATTTTAAAACATGGGTGACAACATGCAGTTGTCCTTAACAGTATTGCATTGAATGGTTCCTTTTAAAATTCTGAATCTTTATGTAGGAGCTAGATCATTCCTGGAATGTCTCCAGGTCTTTAATTCATTTCTGGCTACATAGAATTGGTGTTAGTAAACTGATAATTCTTCCGTTAAGTGAATTTGTGGTTGAAATTCTCATGGGGAAAATAACAAGGCTTAGTGTTAACTATGAAAATTCTTATAATTGTAAAAATATTCATTAAAGCAAAAGAGCACACCCACAAATATTTTTTATAGCTTAAATTATGTGGGCAAGGAAAAATAACTTTCCCTCTAACATTCTTGGCTGAGGACTGCCCACCATGATAATAGAGACAGAATAACTGTAGAAAACAAACAGAAGTTTAGTAGCATGTATACTTCCTGTATAAGTGGGACATACCCAGGAAAACAGTAATTCCCTGAAATGGCCCAGACCACCACCTTAAATACCACCTCCAGCTGAAGGCAAAGAAGATGGGGGTAGGGAGGGCAGCAATGGGAGGTTACCAGGAAAAGCACAGTAAACAAGGGTATGGTTGTGCAGATTTAAGTTGATGCCTTCTTCATTAATAGAATTTTCTAGAGATTTGGTCATTCTCTTCCTGGTACCGAGGGAGAGAGACACCCTTACAAATGGAGGTTTGTCTTAAAAAATGTGAATTCTTCTTACAAAGGGTAACTTCTCAATTTTTTAGAGCTTCTCCTGCTGTTTCTTAAAAATAACTAGCTCAAGATAATCCATATGCCAAAGAGGCATGTTTTGTGCTAGTATATTTTGTTCCTCTTCATCTACTAATAGTGATGATCATATTTGCTTAAAATTATGTTGATTCTGTGATAGCATTGATAGGAGAGAAGAAAAGTAGATATTTGTTGAAAAGAAAATTTCTCCCAACCCACTTCTACTTCCATCTCATAGATTGCCATTTCTATAGGAAATCTAACTTCAAAATTTCAAATATTTGCCTTAGAAAACTTCAGAAGTTGTTTTAGTATTTTCCAGTGTGCTAAGTGGCATTGCATAATAGGGGGTCCCTTCTGAAGGAAGAAAACACAGTGTATACGCTAAGGGCATCTCTCAGTATCTGTTTATGATGTACTATGCAGTTGTAACTAATCATAATTTGTGTTAATTTAAGCTCTAAGACTTTGTTCAAGTACTTGTTCAATGTAAATCTTTGGAGATTTATATTATTTCTAGGGAAAGCAATGGTCTCGTTTAATGTGGTCTACAATCAGGAAAATCTGTAAAAGGACATTTATTCTTTAAATATATATATATACACATCTTTGCAATATAAATACAAAATATTTATATAGATAAATATATATATATATATACACCAAAACACATAGTCTCTCAATACACACAGAGAAACACCTGCATGGCATAGGTATAAAAAAGAATCTACTTTTATTATTATAGAAGGTAGGATTAGATGCAAAGTTTTTTAAACTTTTGTATGTATATAATAAGAATTACCAAATTATATACTAATACGTTTTAAATGGCTATTTGAATTTTAATATGATTAAATTGGATTCATACAAATATTGGCTGAGTATATTTGTGATCCAATTATATTACACTTTGTATGAATTAATATTTAAATGTTTTTAAAGGTAATAGTCACAATGACTCCCTAAGAACATTACTTTTTCAATATGCAGAAATCATAAAACCATATATTCTAAATTGAAATGATAATGATGACAATTTTTTGCCTTAGCATAAGGATGTGACAGTACTTTATTTTTTTCATTATACCAACTGATGGCTTTTCTATTTTGTCATGGTTGAGGCTTTGTTTAATCAGGCTATCAGATTTAATTAATTAAATTACTTCATTTTTTCCCTCTTTAGGTTTCTTATGATATCTGCTGTTCTCTGACAATCTCCTACTTGTAACTTGATTTCAGCAGCACAGAATAGGATAATATCTGTCAAGATCATTAGCACTCATAATGGTCTTTCTCTATCAAAAAGTTTCTCAGCTACTTAACTCATACTTTGGAACTTGAGAATACTTGTATAGAGGAAGAAAAATAATTTTCCCTCTACCCTTCTAGGTTCTTGGCTGAGACACCCTTATAATACAGAGTAACAAGACAAAAACAAAAACATGTTTAGTAACATGTGTACATCTGGTATAGATGGGAGATACACAGGAAAACTAAGTTAACACCCGAAATGTCCCAAGCTACCTTCTTAAATACCATCTCCAGCTAAAGACAAAAGAAAGTTGTTGGGCAGCAGGGAGGCCAGTTATAGAGGTTAAAAGAAAAAGTAGAATAAACAAGGGTATGGTTGTTTGGCATACTTAAGTTGATAAGTTTCCTTCTCCATTGATAAAAGTTTCTAGAGATTTAGTCATCCTCTCTTCTGGGTATAGAGCGGGAGATACCCTTAAAAGTAGAGGTCTCCCTTATAAATGTTAATGTCTCTTACAAAAGGGTAACTTTTGTTCAGTTTTCAGAGCTTCTCCTGTGTCTGCAATTACTTAGAAATAATCAGCTTAAGATGATCCTTATGCCAAAGAGACATATTTTAGGGTGTCAAATTCTGCTCCCTTTAAGTCCTGCCTTTAAAACTTCCCCAAGAAGTCCCACAGTTCAGAAGCTGAGTTGATATTTTGATCCATTATTTCACTGAACCAGTGTCTTAGTCCTGAGAATAGGTCAGTCCGGTTAAACTGTTGTGTCTCATTTCAAGAGTGGTCTTGCAAACGGGCTTCCAATGTTAGGTCTATACTGTGCTTGCAATCAGGTACTTCGTAAGAGGCATTTCTGTAGAAAAAGAAAGATAAGGATTAATGATTAGAACAAACTATAACTCAGTTTCTGAGTCCAGGCATCAGCCAGTCAAGATTTCTATATGTCAGGCTCAAAGCATCTTTTTCAGTTTGATTGTCTCTGATATTATTAGGTGTTTAGGTAAACTTTGAGTGTCCCACATATCAACAAACATGGAAGATTGTCTATACATGAGCTGTTGTGGTGATTTCTCTGAAGTTTATATCAAGTTGTTCACATTCGATTTGCAGAGCTTTAGGAAAGGGCTTTTCTTTTCACCCATTCCAGGTTAGAAGGGTGGGAGAAAATTGGAAATGAGTTTGAAGAGTTGTAGCAAGATATTTGAGGAAACTGAAAGTTTCCATTCCAGTTTACAGGTAAAAAAAAAAAAAAAAAAATACTAAGAAGATAATTAATAGGACTAGAATCTAATATCCACAAAGGTATGCTACTAAAACATTTCCCTCTATAATCACTCTCATTTTTACCAAAGACAATCACAATAAGACTAAAACGTTTGCAGAATAGGTCTAGTCTCATTAAACTTGGCCTGATTATTTACATAAGTGCAGCAAGAATAGTGATTATACAGGTTCTTTTTAAATCTGCTTTGCTAGAACTTTCATAAAGAATCACAGATTGAACCTTTAAAAGCCTCAAGGCTAGGAAGCCAAGCCAAAAAGTTGCCATCAGACTTTGCCTGCAAAACCTATATATATATATCTCTTCTCAAGGTATAAAAATATCTTGAGGTTCCTGTACCTGCCAGAAAGTTGAACTTCCTTGTTCACCTGGGAAGGTTGCTGGAAAACCCTGTAAGCAAGGTACCAGGCTATTTTTCTAAGGGACATTATTGGCTTCATAAAATCAAACTTAGTTTCTTAAAGTTATGTGGTCATCTGATTCTAGGCACATTCTCAAATATGACATTTCAGTCAAAGCCTTGGCAATATAGCCAGTGTTTCCAGTTTTGTCCTCTTATAAGAACAGAGTCTTACTGAATTTATGCAAATAAGTATAAAAATACTTAGAGTTTCTGTATTCTGGAGGGATCAGCTAGGGAGAAAAAGTAATTGTTTCATCTTTATTCACAAAGTCATACTTTGCCAAATTGCTTTAATTCATACTTAGCTCAAGAGAAAAGAAAAAGGTTTCCTTAAGTCTAGAAAAAAAAAAACATTAAAGAACCAGCAATGTTTCAAACAAAAAGTCATAAAAATTATATTCATCCTCATCACTTCATTCATTCCCATGTTATTAAATCTCACTCTTCATTAATCTAGTTCTTGCATTATTTCTGGCAATTCTTACCTAGTTGGGTTCCATGATCTTAAAGTTATCAGGAATTTGTATTCTAGAGTGCTTGTTAGAGCCCTTTTCATGAATTTCCTTGAAGATTAAGCACTTTTGCAAAAGCATGAAAGTAAAATAATAACTGTCTGTAAATGACAAATATTTAAAAATAGCTACTGTTAAAGATCCGACGTGAGTGCATAACAATGCAATTGACAAGGAAATTTGGTTATGTGTCTGACATACATTTTAAGATAATAAATAGAATTACTTTATACCAGTATAGATCAGATTTCTAGGAATTTCATACCTCATACATTTGCTTAGCCAAAAACACATCTTACTTTCCTTGCAGTTGTTTCCCCTACTGTTTCTAGTAGTTTTAATCACATTACTTAGAATTTTTAACGCTTATGAACTTTAATTTATAGTGAAAACTAAAAAGTAAGCAATTATAGACTGTATGTTACTACAGCATTCTTTACATTGGCAAATTAATAATACATTTTATAATTTTAGAAGCATGTGCTCTTTTTAATAGTAAAGTCTTTTGACGTGGCACAAGAAATGTTTACTAACAAGCCCAAATGTAATTAGTTCCTCTATAATAGGAAGCCAAAAGTAGATAAGCTTATGTTCAATAATTCATGTTTAATATTTTATCTTATTTGGAAATAATCTAGATATTTGATAAATTTCTATCACTTAACTCAGCAGAATTCTAAGGATTGAAGTTACGAAAAGGATTTGGGAAACTATTTAAATAGATGTACCATAATACATAATTATTGCTGAAACATTCACCTAAAAACTCTTATCCTTTTTAAATCACTTGTTCTCAGCAATTATGTTTAAACTACTCATGAAAACTTTGTGAGATATTTGGCAAAGTCAGCCATCATCCTAAACTATTTTTCTTGTTTACAAATTTTGTTAACAGAGGTAATATGAACTTTCTTCAACTAGTACACTGAAGTAGAATGAGAGTTGGATGTCTGCATTATATTTAATGACACTGAAGACATGTCTATTTTAATTAAACCAACAAACTTCAACTAGCTTTATTTACTGGAGATCATCCAAGATTCTGTGATTTTTTTTAAATTGGATTAGTTTCTATATCTCTGAGAGTTTTAGGAATACTTAATTTATAAAGCACTTATTTTAAGTCAATTAAATAGAGCTCTTTTACAGATTAATTTTAGCAATAACATCTGGAGGTAGAAAAATACGACACATCTACAACATACATATATAGACATCTGTAAACATACAGATACAAATATATATCTTATAGCTTTCATGTTAAAATTTTAGCTATGAGTCAGGTACAATATTAGTTGACTATAAACCTGACTAGTTTATAAGAGACTTACTAGTTTATAAGAAAACAGTTGGGTCCAAATTGTGTTTCTGGAAGTTTGTCCACTAAGATGGGTAAAGATTCTTTTTTCCTTTTTCCTGCTAGTATTTGTGAAAGAAGAGACTTGGAATTTTTCATTTGCCCATTTTCCAAATAACTCCTTTTTTCTCTTTCGGATGAGAAACATCTCCCTAAAGTTTACATTTCAAGGAGTGGTTCTTAGGTCCTAGAGAAGATGGGGTAGAAAATTTTTAAGATGGGGTAGAAAATTTACATTTCAAAAACACAGAGAAAGTATCCAAGTTTTCTCCAAAATGGAGTTTGGGAGTATATTTGCATATTATCGGAGGCCGGGAATAATTACTATTTAAACTTTCCTTATTTTTCTTAGGTGCAGGATAGTACTGTTTCCAATGTCCTGATCCTTTTGCAAGCATTTTGAGATGAATAGGGGACCTTTGGTGGCATGGGTAAAAAGGATAGGTGGACTTTGAATTGTTTCTAGAGCTGCAACTCTGGTTTTGCAAAGATTTGAAAAACAAAGTTGTTTCTAATTCCTCAAAGAATTTGGTTGTAGCCTAAATTATATCAAGGGACTGACCTGCCCATTCAACTACATTATTTTCAATTTGCTTTGTATCAGGTAGAAGATTTCCAACTAAGATGGAAATCAAGATTTCTATATTCTGGAGCTTTAGGATTTAATGCAGTATGCCTTTGTAAAATCTATATAAAGCATTCAACAAAGGCTTTACAGTGCTCTCCTTTTTTTTTTTTTCTTGAGTGTACAGTTCAACCTTAAACCAATTAACCTTAAGGGGGAGAAGCCTCTGCTATTGTTTCAATCAGCACCTGAACATCAGCCTCTAGCTGATCCACTTCCTGATTATTTGTAGGAGGGCCTGGGAGAAATTCTGGTCATCTGTTTCTTCAGCGAGGGGGTTTTCCCAAGAGGCCATCTGGTTTATCCGATAAGTCCAGTACAATCATGGGTGGGAAGAACACCGTTTAGCTACCAATCAGGGTTCCTGTGAATGTGACTGTGGATGTCCACTGATCCTTCTAACTGTTCTCTAAATTTGATGGTATCTTCTGAAAGTTGTGGTTAATGAGGCTTTGTAACTTCATCTTGTCAAAGGAGTCTGTAAGGCAAGCCATTTCAATTCTTAGTGTCCTCTTTTCAATCTGGTCTGTCCATAGGTACCAAAAAGACAATTGTTAGAATGAGAGCTCTCTAAAAATTTTTCAAGTATAGAGGTTTTTCCAATTCAAAGGATTCATCATCTGGCCATTGACAAGTAGGATCTTATATATCTCAATAGCAACTCAAACCACCAATAAGGCTTTTTGTGGCTTAACCATAGATGCAAGAGGCATCCCAAAAGAGTGTGCAAAAGCTGCAGCCATCACAAGATCCTGAAAATTCACTCCCAAAGTTAGCCTAAGAAAGCAAAGACCTTCATTGTCACAAGTGGTAAGAATGGTGTAGTGAAAATGGTGTCTCTGGTTTTCCGTGAGAATGTGTGATGTATTCAGTTACAGACCCGCTAATCTGTGACACCAGGCAGGTGCTACTAGAATGGGACTTTTCCAGCATTAAAGAGACAATGAAATTTGAGATGTCAAAGGCCCCCTATGGACTGGGACCCCTATGACAAACTCCCCTGGCAGCTGTTGGCGGGGCGGGGTGGGGGACAATGAAAATGCTGCTATTGGGCTGTCCACTAGATGCATGCCGACACGTGCATCTTCTGACTGGTGGATTCCAGGGAGAATATTCTCACTGGCTACAAGGCCAAGCTTTTAAGGCATAGAATAAAATAGAAGGAAAACCTCTCTAGGCTATGGTTCTCCTCCTTATAACAAATGACAGAAAAGACAGACATAAAAGCAAACAATTACTATCTCTCTGGGAGGAAAGTGGATCAATATAAAACAAGAGTACTCATAAAAAAAAATCTTTACCAAAGTTGCTATACCCAGGAAACTAATTCACGCAGGTATTTTCTCCCTTTAATCTAAATTTGGAAAGGAAGGGACAAGAAATGCTTACCTTCCTCTCTGAACCAGGCACTATAGAGACACAGATCCAGGAGATCTGCCTTTGGTAAGAATTACTACTCTTAGCCAGCTTCTGTCAGTTTTCCAGAATCCCATCTGCAGACTCCAGAGCAAGTATGGTGCCTCAGCAAGCCCCATCATGGGTCTCCAAACTGTAGGGGTAGAAAAATAATTTTCCGGCTCTCTGTCTAGGTTCTTGACTGAGTCTCCACTGTAATGAAACACATTAACAGGAGAAAAACAAAAATTTAATACCATGTATATCTCCTGTATACATTAACTCCCTGAAATGGCCAAGCCAACACTTTAAATACCATCTCCAGCTAGAGACAAAAGAAAGGTGTTGGGCAGTGGGGAAGCCAGTTATGGGAGGTTACCAGGAAAAACACAGTAAACAAGGGTAAGTTTGTTAGATTTAAGTCCGTGCCTTCTCCACTGACAAGAGTTTCTAGAGATTTAGTCATCCTCCGCTGCCTGGTACAGAGAGGGAGACACTCTTACAAACGGAGGTTACCCTTATAAACGTAAATATCTCTTACAAAGGGTAACTTTAGTCACTTTTGAGAGCTTCTTCTGTGTCTGCAGTTTCTTAAAAATAATTAACTCAGTGTAATTTTTATGCCAAAGAGACATATTTTGGGGTCGCTAATTCTGTTTGCCTTCACTAGCTTATATCGTCTGCCAATAAAAGAAGTAGTAATCATTTTAGGGAAAAAACATTAAAATATTAGATTATTAGTGTTTCAAAATAAAGATGTAAAGTGTTTTAATAACTTATAAATAACTGTAGAGAGGTAAAGAAAAAAAAAACTTCCATAAATATTTGGCTTCATACCAAATAGGCAAAGGAATTGGAATTTTCAGAGTAATGTGTTACAGAAAGTTTCCTAAAAAAGAGCCGCATGTAACATTAATGTCATGCTCTATAAAGTAAGAATATCAGAAAATTACACTCTTATGTGATGCCACATTTTTAAGATGGTGGTTAGAATTTTACATGTATATAGCTGAATTACTATAGAGAAAATTTATACCAGAAAGAGTGTAATTTGCAATTCAGAGTGCTTAAAGAGTCATAGTTGTTTACATATCAGAATTACTTCAGATTTGTCATTACTTTATGAGCTTTGTGCTTATAAGTGGATTTACAGATTTGGATTTACTCCATCAAATTAGAGGAAAATTTGTCTAAGGGTTAGTCTAATACAGAGTAATTTTCAAAAAGAAAAACACTCTAAACAAGTTCAGTATTTTCTTGAATTCGAAAAGTATAACCTAAAAATTGATGAATTGTTCATTTTTTTAGCCTGAGACTAGAATTAGAAATACAGTGTTTTTCAAATTTTAAGATTATAAGAAACACTTCATATTGCTCCAAAAATGCTACTTAAAAGTCTTCTTAATTTATGGGAAAGTTGCTACAAACTCTATTTAGTTTGAAAGGATTAATTTTTCTTCTTTGAGGGAGCATTAGTAATGACTCACTATTGGAACTTTTGTCACTATAAGACAAAAATTACTTGGTGTGAGTGTATATATTACTTTCTACTCTTTTAAAAGTTTTTCCCTCCATTTTGATTTTTATTATGTTAAACATACAAACACTGGATCTATAGTATATCTATAAATATATTACATGTATATAAACATACATGTGTTTACATATTTTGGGCATTTAAAATGGATATTGTGCTGTAATATTAATAAATTTTTACTTCATAGTTTAAATGACTGAATATCATTCAATCATGTGACCTTTTGAACATTTTTTACTTTCCTCAAGAATTTTCCTTTTAAAGAATGGCATTGTCATATGCTATTACAATTTTGTATCGAGAGAAATTTTGAAAAATCTAACAAAATTGTACATGGGTTTTTTCTCCATCTAGCAATACTATCTCTAGAAATTGACCCAAAACATACACATTCCTATATACCAAATAGCATTTCTATAAGGTTTTCCTTTGTGGGCATTATCTGTAATAGCTAAAGATGAAAACACAGAATTTCCACCAATAGGGGACTGTTTAGTATAATGGCTCATTCACAAAATGGGGGCTGTAGAAGCCCCCTCCCCCTACAAAAAGAGGAAACCTCAGTGTTCTGGAATGGAATAATCTCTAGACTATATTAATAAGTGAAATAATGAAGGTGTAAAGCTGTTACAATATCAATATCCCCAGAGTGGTTAATCATAAAAAAGTACCCTATTTTTCAAATTACTGTTGTCTCTACAGACTAGTTAAGGGGAACCATTTATTCTCATTAGCTGAGCTTTAATATTTCCTGGTAATTTCCCCTCCCCTGCTTCGTGTTATACTAGCTAAAAAAGACAGAGAAGTATTGGGGCTTTTTGTCCTCACTACATGACAAGTATTAGAATATTATAAACTTTCATAGTAAGAGAAATGTTAGGATCATATACTTTATGACATTTGTGTCTCTGAACATATTCAATCTATTATATTCCCTTCATTTTTACTAACACTTTTTAAAATATTAAAAGGTGGATCTGTATTAGACCTTTATTAAAAACATGAATGTCAGGAGTCATAAAATACGCAGGAACACAGATTCTAGATTTCTAAAATTTATTTCCTCTGTCTTTTTACATTCATTCAACTAGTATTTGGGAAACAGGTAACCAAACACTGAGTATCTATTAAATGTTTGTTAGCCTTAATGATTCTGAAGGCTTTTTTTTTTTAAAAGAACATTTGGTTGGCAAATACGTATGCTCTTCTGTGTACAAACATACAAGTATAGCCCTGAGTTTCCTTTCATCGCAAGATATTATACCCTTTTTCATTTATACAGTCATTTTTTAAATAAAAGTAAAGAAAGGTATTCCAGGTACTGAGATTGTAGCAGTGAACAAGAAATAGACAAGTTTTCTTTCTTCATGAACCTCATATTCTAGTGGATGAGGACAGAAAATCAATTAGAAATGAAGAAATTGGTAAGAGAATTACACACAGTGATGAGGGCCATGATGTAAATAAGCAGAAAGATGAGATTAAGAGATGATGTCAGGTGAAGTAGGAATACTTGTGTCTAGAAGGGACTCATCATGGAAGACCTGAGGATGTTGCTTTTGAGCTGTAACCTGAGTGATGGGTCAGCTGTTCGCAAAACTGGAACAAGCCTCTTAACAGGAAAAATCAGATTATGAAGAACAGTCACCTTTCAGTACTGCTTGCTGCTTTAGGACTGACTCACATTCGTTTTGGTCCTGGCTTCCTACTTAAAGTCTCTACACATTCTCATCTATATATCTAATCTATATATGCACCACAGATAAATCTAAAAGAAATAAACACAAACACACAGCTTACACTGTTGTATTTCTGCTTTAAAACTCTCTCTTAATGGCTCACTAAGGCTTAAAGGATAAAATCCACATTCCTCAAACCAGTGTCATAGCTGCTAAAATTACATCCTTCCCTATTTATGCAATTTTAGCTCTAAGTGTTCCCAAACATAAACCTTCTATTCCACTTAAGCTGCTTCAACACAAATTGCTATTTCTTATCTCCGTTGTTGTTTAGTGTTTTGGTTTGTTTGTTTTGTTTTTAACTGTTTTATTTAGAATGTGCCTCCCCTATGATGTATCTCTCTTTTTAGCCCCAGCTCCACTCCCATTTGATTTGACCAGTCAAACTGGGAGTGATCTCTCTTTCTATAGAACAATTTCAGCAGTTACTGGTCCTATATAACCTATCCTGTAGTTGTCAGCACTAGATATTGTTATCAGTTCTATATGTTGACATATATAGCTCCTATGTATTGACATAGAACTTACTGTCTTGTAGTATGGCTCATATTTTCTATATTCATTTCTATCTCTCCAACCGAATTCTACATGCCTTGGAGGCAGCTGCCATATTCTATACTTCTTGGATCCTATATTTCTTTTTATACACATTACCTGGACAAGCAGTTCCTTTTTTTTAAAGGTGAAGTATTTTGAAATGTTTTAATTTCCTGTCACATAAAACTGCAATAAAGTATAGAGATTTCAAAATAATAATAATTGCAATAGATTGAAAATTCTTTTGGAGCTTTGTGTTCAGGATGATTTACCAAAAGGAGAGCCAGATGGACTTACCTTTAATCATTTAGTTTTTTGGAAATGAAGAATACATAAAAAGTTGAGGAAAACTCATTTTTTTACTCCACTTACAAAACCAGAGAAATAAAATTTTGCTAATTGGTCTTCACTCCTTCACCTTGCTTTTGGTAGTAAGTATTTAATTGGAAGTTGGGAGCCTGGAAACATTACTAATATAAATATTTTTATTAAGTTTTAATAGCAGTTTTTACTTAGAAAGTCATAAGTAGAATAGACTTATGTTGGTGTGTTGGTCTGTGTTTTTTTAATTTGTGTTTAAACATTTTACATCTTCATATTAAGTAAAATTTCATTTCATTTTATTAATTTGATGTCATTCATTTGTTTATTTTTGTTTTCTTCTTTTCAAGGCCCTGTGGAATCCTACATGCACTGAAGTTTTATTTAAACCAGTACATATTTCAACCTAGGTTAAATCATTATTTGATAAGAAATGTATCACAAATCTGACATGCTAAATATGAAATCAGTTTTCCATTATTTCATGTGTTAGCTGTTTCTCAGAGTATGTAATACAGAAATGTTTCCATTCCAGATATTTCACACTTTTTGCATTTGTACACAATTGCATAAAATATTAATGGATGTAGATTAAGCTAACATATTCCTACCTTATTGTATTTTTAAAACAAAAATAGACTTATTTTTAAATTGTCTCTATATGCAGCTATTCTGAAGTGTAATATTCCACTTGGCAGTACATATTTTTTGTTCAACCTTCTCATCCATGTCATTTGTCTCTCTGGTTATAATCTGTTTAATTTCACCATATATTCTATGCACATTAAGTAAGTTTCAAAACAGTGCTTCTAGTTTCCCCCATCCTAGTGTGACAGTTCTTACCGAAGAACTAAGTTACCTCTGTTTTTCCCTTGCATTGAGATCAAAAGATGAAAGCAGTATGTCTTCAAACGAAATAAATCATGAAGAGTCTTATTCTAACTGTAGAAAGTAAAAAACTTACTTCTATCTCTAAATAAGTGAAGAAAGTTTTTTGGCTATTGACCTCATATTGAGGGAAGTTTGTTGAATGTGTCATAAAAAAAAAAAAACCTGTCTCCTGGGCTTGGCATCACTGCCTGATTTCTGTGTGTCCTTGTTTATTACCTTTCTCTAATAGCTCACTTTAATTATCAAATGACTGGGTAGCAACAAGGCACTCTTGAGTGTTGTAGTTTATTGCAAGGATAAGTGACAACCCAAAGGATGTCTCAGTGTTGTGGTGCAGGACAACAGAAGAGCTATAGAGCTAAGGAGAGGAAAGCAGGTTTTACTGAATTCCCTATATTTTTTAAACAGGAAATGAAATAATCATGGTTAATGATGGTAACATTTAGAAATATGCTATAAAATTTCTTAAATTATTTGAATTATTATGTAACATATAATATGCATGATCAAATGGGCTTAAGCCATGGTATTAAAATAAAACTGTAAATATATTTATTTACTTGAAAACATTGTATGTGTCCTTGTTGGCTTTGCTGCTTAAAACATCCTTTTATGATTCAAGATACGAAAAACGTTTTTGTTTCCCTAACAGTTTTCTAGAGTTTATTCTTTTATTCTGTTCTTATCTCTTTCTATTTATTGTCTTATTTTAACATTTGAAACCCTTAAATGTAGATAATGTAAGAAATTCTATTACCTTCAATAAAGCACTCCTCTGATAAAGATTTTTATCAGCTTGAATGGTCAATATCATTTTGAAGAAGAAGAAAGAATTCAATTAAAGATATTTTGACTAGGATGCAAGGGAAAAAAGAAATGTATTAACAAGTAGATTAAGTCAATAAAGAAAGGTACTTCTTTCCTCAAAAGCAATGTAGCAAAAATTGTCAATACAGACAAAAAAGCCACCTAACCTGAAAAGCTACCATTTTATGATTGCTCTTTTACACCAGTAAGACATTTCAGGCTGCTTCCTCAGAAACCCTTTTTTTTTTTTTATTCTTTCATGTAATTTTTCTTTTTTAATGGGATTGTGCTGAATATACATCAATGAACATGTTTCTAGGTTAATAATTTTACTTCATGGTGAAATATATTCAGACTCTCCAGAAATGTTTATTATGTAGTTTGTCCGTTTAACTATTAAAATGTTTTACATTTCTTCGATTACATTAAACGTGAATTAAAAATAGGAATTAATGGCATGGTTAGTTTTTAGAAAAATTTGCAAGAACCATTATAATTACTGCACTGTATTCCAAGGTGTAACAAAACTGAGGTTGATGATTGTTTCTCAGAGAAGTAGCAAGAAGCATAAAAGTATATCTGACAGCTGCAAATAGTGCAACATCAGTATTTATTGATGAAAGGAGCATTATGCTATACTATTATGCCTCCATATCTGTCTGAAGTACCCTGACAATAATTAACTAAAAATAAGAGATGAACAAGCTTAATTATATTTATTTTCCAAATAAGTAAAGTGGAATTTGAAGAGGTTGAGTGACTTTCTCAAGTTTATGTAACTTTTCTAACAGACATTAAAGTTCTAGATTTTGCTGTAGGTGTTTCAGATCAAAAGTCAGGATTTTGTTTTGTTTTCCTGATTTCAGAATACTGGTGGACTGCGTGATTGCAAAATTCAATACAGATTATACATGGATTACATATGCAAATATATACACGCTTGTATATTATACATGCATTATATATTATTAAAGGTTGAGTTTATCTTAAATCTGCATTATAGTCTAGGCTTAATGGTGATGATATAGATTTACTATGTGAATACCTGTCTAAGATGTATAATACATGAGCTAAGGAATTTATTTTATAATATTAAGAATTATTTTTTCAAATATAAAGAAGTGCTTAGAAGGAAAACCAGGGACAGTTTTGCTAGATGTTTTAACAGTTATTAACACATATTTATGTCTTGAATCATTTTGAAAATTTAATTTTTCATTCCGTGAAATGTATGCATGTTAAATGTTCTTATTTATAATATTTTTAAATATAAGTCACTTATCATTCTTGGTTAGATTTATGACATATAGCTGTGTTTTAAATGATTTTTTAGTGAAGACTCTCAAGTAAGTATATGTTACTATGCACATGTGATTTTTATTATGGCACACATAAAAACTTCCTTGCTAAACTTTACAAAATTGCTATTTTTCATAATTACCTAAATTTGATATTGTTTTAAATATTTGTTTATTTAGAAAACAAAATGTACTTTTCCATATTTAACTTGCTGCTAGAGGCAGGAAAGTCCAAATTTAACAACAGGATGCTTTTCATGATTTTGTGTTTTGTGCATATATGTTCACACAGGACTCTCTAAACACAGTTCTATCATATCTTAATTTCTTACATCTAATCACTCTTTCTAAAAGAAATCTTTGTCTTGGTGCTTTTTGGGGCAACAGTAATCGCCATTATGATATGCTGGCACGTTTAAAGAAAAAACTAATACTAACATATTTTCAAACACATCAGTTTCATTTGATGTATGTAATGGACACAAGTCCACATGTCAATGATAGATTGACATACATATCCTCCATTGAAAAGAACTGTTACTCTTGATATTAATAAGCATTAAGAACTGTTAGAATTTCCCATGCCTTCCAAGTGATGTCTGTTGGATATCTAAATTTGCATAATACATTTATACCATTAATTACAGTGGAGTAGAGTAGGATAGGCTGTAAAATGGAGAAAAAATAAGAGATGTTAGCACTTTTCTTACTTTATTTTTTTTTTTACTACAAACCAAACATCTTGAGTATATTTATTGGGTGTTCTTTTAACTCTATTTTGTGAAAACTTTTCTCTGCTTTTCTTTTCTCCTCTTTGAATGCTGTATATTGATATACATATAGGAGGTTGATGAACAGGAGGATCAAATGATAATAAAATATTTTCTGGTAAATGTTCCTAATACCTGAAAACTATTTGTTGCATCCTTAATTTATAAACATCATGGTCAGATTGTATACACATACACATATATGAAATAAGGAAACCCTTATTTTAAATTATCTTCTTATCAATTTCCTTTTTTAAAGTGGAGGAAATTTGATGCAGTAGCATGAGTATTCCTAGGAAAGAAAGGGAAAGAGCAATGACAAATGTAAATGCAAAGTGGATTCTGATGGAGAAAAACAACAAAGCAAGGGTAAAATGATTGTTGCATACTTCCCCTTAAGATTTAGCTTAGATTTTTTTTTTAAGCTTCCAATTTAAAATATATATATAAGACTTAAAAGATGAAAGAAGTGTTCCCTCAGCCCTATAAAGTAGAATAGCCAGTAGCTTAAACTTTGATAAATAGTCTGGAAGCCTTATGTATTAATACATTTTGAATATAATGACCAGGGAGAGTGAATAAATGTCATGCCTTTTTACTCAGACTCTTCATGGAAGATTTCTTCTTCATAAAGTTGGCAAGATTTTTGACCTGGAAAGAGATTTATATGTACCTTTTTTTCCACTAAGAATACCAGAGTAAACTTGAAAGAACAAGTAACTTTATTTGGCAATAAATATGCTACACGGATTTTAATTTTCTCTGAAACATGGTTTATATATGTTTTAAGAAGTTACTGTGTTAATGTAGATTCAGGGTTTAATTTATATTACTAGTACAATTTTTATACAACTTTATGATTTTTTGGAGATCTTTATCATCATACTGCCATTTTGGTTGTAGCCACATGAATTTGAAGAATAGGATCTTGAAAATTAATGACTAATCTCTGAAAATCTAACTTTTCTGTTTTAGTAATGCAAATACAACATAAGTAAAAAATTATATATGCATAAACCCATACTCTATATTGTTTTTCTAATGCTTTTTATCATAGCGTAACCTTTAGAAGCCCCAAAAAACTTTTTTTTAATTAGTTTGATTTTTAAAAGTGAAAAGCATCTTGTAGTAGAATGTGATGTATACATTGGAAATTTATTGCTAGTTTTTAATGAAAAAGAATATGCAATATCTGGTGAGCGAGCACAAAGGATCAGATGATCAAATAAGACTCACACAAATCATAGATCTTAGCCAATATCAAGCTTATACTAATCATTTCAAAGGTACTGGCCATCATGCTCCAGTGAAAGAGGGAAGAGGTCTGCCAGGTTGGGGACAGCTCTCCCAGTTCTTTTATCCCACTTTGGAATCCACTTTCTGATTCAAACTAAGAGATCAGATTTCCAAGTGAGATTTTGTGGGGTTACCTCACACAGTGGGAGAAATGTTTCATTCATGAAGTATCTTCATTTTATATCCCAACAATATGACATTCTTCAGGGAGCCATGTTCATAAAGATTCTAAGTTCATTTACTCAAATCAATCATTAACCAGGGGCATACTGTTATAATTTCCATTGATAAGGACCCTCCTTACAGCAGCTATTACTAGTTTATTTTCCTGGAGATCTAGTTTTTATGTTGGCAAGGTTAGAAGAGGTTACCTCCCTTCTTTTACTTCCCCTGGAGAAAAACCAGTTGCTTTAACTCCCCCTCCTCACCTGCTCCATTTCCACAGTTGATTCTGAAAGTGATATTGTATTGGAGTGGAATGATAAACTCAGTATCCTGGATTTTTCATTTCTCTTTAATTGAAAGGAAAAGACCGTATAGAAAGTTTATCTGACCAAAATTGCACTTGTTTCGGGTTTCTGTTCTTTGTTTTCAATGTTTCAAAACAGTTTGAGGCAAGAGTCAGGAGATTGCTTTTCCTGAAGATTATCTTTGTTTCCCTTTATTTTTCACTTAAGGCAAGCTTTCGTAAATTACAGTTTTTGAAAGTCAAGATATTTGTGATTCAATTGGGGGAAAAAATTAAAATTCCTTAAAATAAAGTTTTTGTTAATTGATGTATGCTGTAATATACCACATAAGAGATGGTCAGTTTATTTAAATTTATATGTCATATTTAAAGTTATAAATACTTGTTTTATTCTTTGTTTCCATTTGCTATTTATACAAAATTACTCCTGTTGGAACGATAATCCATTCAACTAATTGGAATAGAGTAAATTCTTTGTTTTCTTCTTTCAGTTATGCTATATACCTCAGTATGTATTTTATTGAATATAAAATGTCTAGTTTTAAGATATTTGGGATGTGGGTTTTTTTATGTAAAATCTCTGTTCTTTTGTATTTTCATCCATTTGGTATATATAAAAAGTACACTAGAAAAATTCTCATAAGAGAAAACACATATAAGAAAAAAATCCAATATCTGCAGCCTGATTTATCCGTTCTCCTGCTGTTCCACAAACAGACTGTGTTGTTTCTACCAAGTCTTAGTGCCTTTACTCACATCAATCCCCTAACCTATAGAGCTGTTTCTTTTCTCTTAACTTGTTCACATGAAGAGGAAACCGAGTTCCATATTCCCAGGATTCTCCAGGCATAATTAAATTCTACTCTAAATCATTCTGCCCTTTAATTATGGCTACCATTTTTTTTATTTTACTGTGTCAAGTGCTGTCTTAAAGGCTTTACATGTTTTAAGTATTAATTCTTCACAAAAGCCTATGAGGGAGCTACTGTTACATGACACCATTTTGCAAGCAAGAAAGCTGAAATATAGAGAAGTTAAGAAATTTGCACCAAATTACATTACTAGAAAGTTAGTAGGCTGTGTTTAAGCATAGGCCCTCTGGATCTAGAGCCTGCACTTTATTATTTTTTTTTATTTTTTAATTGAAGTATAGCTGATTTACAATGTTATCTTAGTTTGAAGTGTACACCATACTGATTCAATGCTTTACAGGATAAACTCCATTTAAAATTACTGCCAAATATTGGCTGTATTCCCTGTCCAATATATCCTTGTAGCTTACAAGCTATACGTAGTAGTTTGTAGCTTTTAATCCCTTACCCTTATCTTGCCCCTTCCCCTTCCCTCTCCCCACTGGTAACCACTAGTTTGTTCTCTGTATCTGTAAGTCTGTTTCTTTTTTGTTATATTCACTGGTTTTTTTTTTTTTAGATTCCACATATAAGTGATATCATACGGTATTTGTCTTTCTCTGTCTGACTTATTTCACTAACATACACCCTACAGGTCCATCCATGTTGTTGCAAATGATAAAATTTCATTTTTATAGCTGAGTAATATTCCATTGTATGTATGTATGTATGTATATATATATATATATATATATATATATATATATATCACATATTCTTTATTGATTCATCTGCTGATGGACACTTAGGTTGCTTCCATGTCTTGGCTATTGTAAATAACGCTTCTGTGAACTTTGGAATGTATGCATCTTTTTGAATAGTGTTTTCGTTTTCTTTGGATATATACCCAGGAGTGGAATTGCTGTAAAATATGGTAGTTCTATTTTTAGTTTCTTGAGGAACCTCTATACATCCATGTTGGCTGCACTAATTTACATTCCCACCCACAGTGTACTAGGGTTCCCTTTTCTCCACATCTCACCAACATTTGTTATTTGTGGGTTTTTTTGAAGATGCCATTCTAGCTGGTATGAGATGATAGCTCATTGTGGTTTTCATTTGCATTTCTCTGATGATTAGTAATGTTGAGCATTTTTCATTTTCATTACCTATTGGTCATCTGTATGTCTTCTCTGTAAAAATGTCTATTCAGGTCTTCTGCCTATTTTTATTGTTTTTTTTTTTTTTTTGGTATTAAGTTGTATGAGTTGCTTATGTATTTTTCATATTAATCCCTTATTGGTCATCATTTGCAAGTATTTTCTCCCATTCAGTAGGTTGTCTTTCTATTTTGTCCATGGTTTCCTTTGCTGTGCAAAACATTTTTAAGTTTAATTAGGCCTATTTGTTTATTTTTGCTTTTGTTTACTTTAGGAGACAGATCCAAGAAAATATTGCTGTGATTTATTTCAAAGAGTGTTCTGCCTATGTTTTCTTTTAGGAGTTTTATGATTTCTGGTTCATAGTTAGGTCTTTAATCCACTTTCAGTTTTTTTTGTATACGGTATGAGAAAATGTTCTACTTTTGTTCTTTTACATGCAGCTGCCCAGTTTTCCCAGCATCACTTATTAGCAAGACTGTCTTTTCTCCATTGTGTACTTTTGCCTCCTTTGCTGTAGACTAATTGACTGTAGGTGTGTGGGTTTATTTCTGGGCTCTGTATTCTGTTCCATGGATCTATGTGTCTGTTTCTGTGCCAGTACCATACTGTTTTGATTTCTGTAGCTCTGTAGTATAGTATGAAGTCCACAAGCATGATGCCTCCAGCTTTGTTCTTTTTTGTCAAGATTGCTTTTGTAGTTTGGGGTTATTTGTGGTTTCATATAAATTTTAGTATTATTTGTTCTAGTCCTGTGAAAAATGTCATGAATATTTTGATAGAGATTGCACTAAATCTGTATCTTGCTTTGGGTAGTATGGCTGTTTTAATAATCATAATCCTTCTAATCCATGAACATGGGATATATTTCAATTTCTTTACATCATCTTCAGTTTCCTTCATCAGTGCTTTAAGATTTACAAAGTATAGGTCCTTCACCTCCTTGGTTAAGTTTATTCCTAGGTATTTTGTTCTTTTTGATTCAATTTTAAGCAGGATTGTTCTCTTGCTTTTTCTTTCTGATAGTTCATTTTTAGTGTATAGAAAAGCAACAGATTTCTGTATAGTAATTTTATATCCTGCAACTTTACTGAATTCATTTGTTCTAATAGTTTTTCAGTGGAGACATTAGGGTTTTAGAAAACCCTAATGACGTCATACAGTATGAGGCCATCTACAGTTAGTGACAGTTTTACTTCTTACCTTACAATTTGGTTGCCTCTTAATTTTTTTTTTTTTTTTTTTCCCTTGGCTGATTGCTGTGGCTGGGACTTTCAATACTATATAAGTGAAAGTGGCGGGAGTAGGCATTTTTGTTTTGCTCCTGATTTTAAAGGAAAAGATTTGCTTTTCACCATTAAGTATGATGTTAGCTGTGGGTTTGTCATATATGGCTTTTTTTATGTTGAGATATGTTCTCTCTGTACCAACTTTGATAAGAGTTTTTATCATGAATAAATGTTTAATGTTATCAATTTTTTATGCATCTATTGCAATGATCTTGTGATTTTTATTCTTCCTTTGTTAATGTAGTGTATCACATTGATTGATTTTTGGATATTGAACTATCCTTGCATCCCTGGGGTAAATCCCACTTGATCATGGTGCATGATCCTTTTTATATATTGTTGAATTCAGTTTGCTAACACTTTTTTGAGGATTTTTGCATCTGTATTCATTAGAGATATTGGCCTATAATTTTCTTTTTTTTTTTTTTAATGTTTGTCTGGTTTTGGTATCAGTTTGTTGTCTGGGTAATGGTCTCATGGAATGAATTTGGGAGTATTCCCTTATCTTCAGTTTTTTGGAATAATTTGAGAAGGATAGGTATTAGCTCTTCTTTATATGCTTGGTATAATTACCCTGTGAAGCCATTCAGTCCTGGACTTTCATTTGTTGGGAGTTTTGTGATTACTAATTTAATTTCACTACTAATGATTTATCTGTTCAGATTAGCTACTTCTTCCTGATTCAGTCTTGGAAGATTGTATGTTTCTAGAAATTTATCCATTTCTTCTAGGTTCCATAAATAAAGATCAGTACTTTAAAATCTGATAAACTTGCTGTTTACTGGTCTTTGTTTATTATTTTTTTTCAGAGCAATTATAATTATGAATAATCATACTAGTATTATAAACATAAGCAAATGAAAGGTACTGTAGTCCCCAGTGGAGAGAATAATGGCTAATATTTATTAGGTGCTACTGTGTGCCAAGCAATATTCTAAATGCTTTATGTGTTGTCTCATGTAATCTTAAACAAAAACAAGATAGATTCTATTATTCTCATTTTACAGAGGAGGACATTATGGCACAGCAAGGTGATGTAAAATTCCCAAAGTGATATCATACGAGTGGTGAGAGAGCTGGGTTATGAATCCAAGTGGTCTTGATTCCAGAATTCACCCCCTCATCACTTCACTATATGGTGCCCCCAATAGAATGCAATAAACTGAATCCATGGTTATGCTGCAGGAACAATTCCAAATTTTAGTGACTTCAGTATCTTTTATTTGTTTCTTTATTGCTCATGTCTATTGCTGGCCAACAGATAGCTTTCCGCCCTCACTGTAAGACTCAGGTTGATGGAACAATCTTCATCTGTTATGTTGCAGCCTATGAGAGAAAGAGTGTCATAAATTGCACAATGGGTCTTAAACTTCCACTCAGGAATGTCATATGACACTTCTCACGTTTCATTGGTCAAAATAAATTAAGTTGTATAGTCACAGCTAATAAAATCCAAAGGACAGGGAGGACAAATCAGTCATATGCCCAGAAGTGGGAAAACCATGAAAAACTGGCACACAGCACCAATGACTACTATTACATCTTTCTTCTTTTCTCTGAAATAAGCTGGTTTTAATTAAAATGTGAAAATTACTATTTTGTAAGTATGCTAACATAAACATCATTTGATTCCATCATAGTTATCAGAAAAACCTAATTCAAAAATTTCTAATTCTGTAAGTGAATATCCCTCTGTAAAATGTTGTGTGTATATAATGCTGTCTCAATTTTTGACATATGACATACATATATTACTTGTACCATATTCTTCAGATATATTTCAGTCATTTCACTAGATTTTTAAATATTTCTATTTTTAATAAAACATTTCTGTTTATAATCAATCTACTGAGTTGCCTAGCATTTGTTGATGTTACCACAGTAATATTCTAGCTTGTTTTAACTATTTTAAAATAAATGATCATACCCATATCTATAATAGAGAGTTTTTTTCTGGGCTACTTGATTCTAAGTATCATTAGTGTACTAGTCAGAATAATTCATAGTGACAGTGCTATTCCACCAACATTTTTTAGTCATTTACCTCCTTAAACCTTATCATTAAGCACATTTTTCCTCTGGAAGTATCTCTAGAGATTATAAGTGACAAGTATAATATTTTAAATGTATGAACAAAAATGAGTTTCTTGTTCCCAAACAATATGCTATACTTGATTCAGAAAGAGATAATTTGCATCAACTGAAACAAATAGGTTTCCTTTAATTTTTTCCCCTCTCATTTAATGTTAAAGCCTTACCAAATTATCTCCTAAGTCATGTATTATATTTTCAACTTTTATGATGCAAAAGACAATCACCTTCAATTCCCACAATACACAATATACATTTTTCTTTAATGAGAAAATTATCTATTGAAACTTTAATTTGTAAACAAATCAAGCTACATTGCTCTGCATGCCTTCTTTTTACTGTTTGAATATAAAGTGAAATCCTTGGTATTATTTCCTTCCAGTCTATAATTAATTTGTTGATTCCAATATACTAATTGAATCAAGCTATTTGTACTGTAAGTAAAATAGTTAGGTCAACATTCATTATATTAGTATGGTAGTTTGCATTACCAAAGCTATCATTTACTTTAGCTTTAGTCTAAATATAATAATGATATATATTTGTATATATATGAAATTAGGATTCTCACTATTTTAGACTTATCTTTTCCAAATTCATATTAGAATATAGAAAATAATTATGTAAGTTGAAAGAGCATTAATCAAAATGTTAGGAATATATATTTTGTATTCTCAATATTTTATTCACATTTATACTTGTTTATATTTATATCATACAAGATGAAAAGAAAATTTGTAAATACTAGAAGTATTATTGTTCTATGTATTCCTGTCACAGTTTTGAATTGTATCAATAGAATTTTTAAATATACAAATTATGGAAAGATATTAATCCCTTATGGAAAGATACTAATCCCTAATGTTTGTCAGTAATTAATTTTCTGTTTTAAAATATAGATTGACATTCTTAAGCAATTTTTATGCATTAGAAATATCAAAAAAGCAGAAACAGAAAAAAGAAAACCACCAAATCATTGAGTGTTTAGTAAGAGGTTATTGTGCATGTAAGAGCAATTTGCAAACTGGATGTCTTCAAAATCGAAGACTAATATGAAGCTTAGGGGCATGATGTAACAGGGTGACTTAAAAGTGAAAGTGAGGACGTTGTTTACTGTTTATAATGATTGGTTATTACAATGGGTGCTTCTAGAAGGCAGGGGACTGGTTAAATTGATTATCTCATACCACTTTTAGGAAGATGACTTGTTTCTTTTATGATTGTCGGGGCCATTTACAGGAAATAACCCAAGTCAAGTTTTGATTACATTCATGAAATCAGCTAGATTTAGTTTGCTTATGTGACTTGAGTGGTTTTGTCTGCTCAGGGAATTCTCAAGTCTGGTCTCCATTTTGTATCTGATTTAATAATTCCCAACTTTTGGCCATTCTTTTAGTAGGCTGAGAGTGTGACCACGTAATATGGCATGACTCTTGGTTACCATTATTGATGCCAGAAAATCATTTATTTGTTGTTTCCACCAGTTGAGTCATCAGGAATGAAGGTCACTAGTTGCTGTTAGCAACCATTGCATTATCATCGTAGACTTGAGTGGTAAGATCACTGAGCTCTTCAAGTTTTCTAATCCTGATGGATATCATTTGATATGGGAGTGGCTGCTGAAAGACCCTTAAAATCTTTGAGAGAACACAATGCACTAGAGAGGTTAATATGTTGAATATAAGGAAAATTACAGACAAGGATTAAAAAATTCCCCAGAGTAGAGAGTCCCAGAAGCCAGGGTATAATCAAGTAAATAACCTAAATGGGTTATAATCAGATTCAAGTTTTACCATTTGAAGTCAATCTACTTTTATTTATTTATTTTTTATAAATATATTTTTATTTTATTTTATTTGTGGCTGCATTGGGTCTTCGTTACTGCATGCAGACTTTCTCTAGTTGCTGCGAGGGGGGCTACTCTCCATTGCGGTGCGCAGGCTTCTCATTGCAATGGCTTCTCATTGTGGAGCATGGGCTCTAGGCACGCGGGCTTCAGTAGTTGTGGCCTGCGGGCTCAGTAGTTGTGGCGCACGGGCTTAGTTGCTCCGTGGCCTGTGGGATCTTCCTGGACAAGGGATCGAACCCGTGTCCCTTGTATTGGCAGGTGGATTCTTAACCACTGTGCCACCAGCGAAGTCCTACTTTTATTTATTTACTAAGGTGCTTGCTGTATTAGCAATCACATATCCCCATGATTATTTAGGACAGGATGAACATGAGGAATTTTTTTAAATTGAAGTTTAATTTACATACAACATTATATTAGTTTCGGGTGTAAAAACATAATGATTTGACATTTGTATGCATTGTGAAGAGATCACCACAATACATCTAGTTACCATCTATCACCATACAAAGTTATGAATTTTTTTTCTTGTGATGAGAACTTTTAAGACTTACTTTCTTAACAGCTTTCAAATTCGCAATACAAGATCATTGATTGTAGTCAACATGATGTACCTTATGTCCCAATGACTTATTTATTTTATAACTAAAATTTGTATCCCTTGATCCCTTTCACCCATTTCTCCCACCCCCAACCACCATCCCCTCTCGCAACCATCAATCTATTGCCTGTATCTATGAATTTTGTTCCTTTGTTTTCTTTTTCAGATTCCACATATAAGTGAAATCATATGGTATTTGTCTTTAACTTATTTCACTTAGCATAATACCCTCAAGGTCCATCCATGTCGTCACAAATGGCAAGATTTAATTCTTTTTTTATGGCTGAGTAGTATTCTGTTGTATCTATATAACACATCTTTCTTACTTATCCATCAGTGAATACTTAGGTTGTTTCCATATCTAGGCTATTCTAAACAATGCTGCAGTGAACATAGGGGTCCATATATCCTTTCAAATTAATGTTTTTGTTTTCTTTGAATCAATACCCAGAAGTGGAATTGCTGGATCATGTAGTAGTTCTATTTTTAATTTTGGGGAGAACCTCCATACTGTTTTCCATAGTGGCTGTACCAATTTACCTTCCCACCAACAGTGCATTAGGTTTCCCTTTAATCCACATCCTCACCAACACTTGTTATATTTTGTCCTTTTCATAACCATTCTGTCAGGTGTGAGATGATATCACATTTTGTTTTGATTTGCGTTACTCTGGTGATTAATGATGTTGAGCATCTTTTCATGTGTCTGTTGGCAATCTGTGTGGCATCTTTGGAAAAATGTCTGTTTGGATTCTCTGCCCATTTTGTAATCAGATTTGTTTGTTATTGAGTTGTATGAGTTCTTTTTATGTTTTGAATATTAACCACTTATCAGGTACATGATTTTCAAATATCTTCTTTCATCAGGTAGGTTGCCTTTTTATTCTGTTGATGGTTTTTTGCTGTGCAGAAGCTTTTCAGTTTGATGTAGTCCCATTTATTCATTTTTGCTTTTGTTTCCATTGTCTTTGGAGTCAGATTTTGTTTGAAATATCACCAGGAGTAGTGTCAAGAAGCTTACTGTCTATGTTTTCTCCTAGAAGTTCTATGATTTCTGGTTTTACATTCAAGTCTTTAATCCATTTTTAATTACGTTTGTGCACACTTTAAGATAGTGGTCCAGTTTTATTATTGTGCGTGTGGCTGGCCAGTTTTCCCTACACTATTTATTTATTTATTTTTAAAGATTTAATTTTATTTATTTTTGGCTGCATTGGGTCTTTGTTGCACACAAGCTTCTCTTTGTGGTGGCTTCTCTTGTTGCAGAGCTCGGGCTCTAGGTGCACGGGCTTCAGTAGTTGTGGCACACGGGCTTAGATGCTCCACGGCAAGTGGGATCTTCCCAGATCAGGGATCGAACCCGTGTCCCCTGTATTGGCGTGCGGATTCTTAACCACTGCACCACCAGGGAAGTCCCAACCCCTACGTCATTTATTGACAAGACTGTTCTTTCCTCATTGTATACTCTTGTCTCTTTTGTTATAAATTAATTTACCATCCATGCTTAGGTATACTTCTCGGCTCTCTGTTCTATGTCATTGATCTGTGTCTGTTTTTATGCCAGTACCACACTGTTTCGCTTATTATAGCTTTGTAATATGGTCTGAAATTAGGAAGAATGATCCCTCCAACTTCATTCTTCATTATCAGATTGCTTTGGCTATTTGGGAATTTTGTGGTTCCATAGAAATTTTAGGTTTGTTTGTACTACTTCTATGAAAAATGCCATTGGAATTTTGATAGGGATTCCTTTGAGTAATATTGACATTTTTCAGTGTTCTTCCAATCAATGAGCATGGAATATCTTTCCATTTATGTGTATCCTCTTCAATTTCTTTCATTAATATCATACAGTTTTCAAAGTGTAGATTTTTCACATCATTGGTTACATTTATTCCTAAGTATTTTATTCTTTTTGATGCAATTGTAAATGGGATTGTCTTCATAATTTTTATTTCTGATAGTTTTTCGTTGGTACAGAAAAATGCAAAGATTTTTGTATATTGATTTTTTTCCCCTGCAACTTTACAAAATTTGTTAGGTCTAACAGTGTTTTGGTGGAGTCTTTAGGGTTTTCTTTATATGAAAACATGTCTACAAACAGTGACAGTTTCACTTCTTCCTTTCCAATTCTGATGCCTATTTCTGTTTCCTTCCTAATGGGTCTGGCTATGATTTCCAATACTATGTTGAATAAAAGTGGTGGGAGTGGAATCCTTCTCTTTTTCCTGAATTTAAGAGATAAACATTTTTGTAGTAACCTATAAGGGAAAAGATCCTGAAAAAATAGATATATATGTATGTATAACTGAATCACTTTGCTGTACACCTGAAACTAACACAACATTGTTAATCAACTATACACCAATAAAAAAAACATAAGGGATAAACTGAGGTTTTTTGCCATTGAGTATGATGTTACCTGTGAGCTTGTCCTATATGGCCTTTATTATGTTGAGGTGTGTCCCCTCTATAACCACTTTATTGAGAGTTTTTATCAAAAATGTTTGTTGAATTTTGTCAAATGCTTTTTCTGCATCTATTGAGATAATTCCATGATTTTTATTCTTCATTTTGTTAATGGGGTGTATCACATTGATTGATTTGAGGATGTTGAACCATCCTTGCATCTCTAGAATAAATCCCACTTGATTGTGGTGTATGATCCTTTTAATGTATTGTCAACTTTGATTTGCTAATTTTGTTGAGGATTTTCACATCTATGTTATATTAGCTATCTATTGTCCTGTAATTTTCTTTTTGTGTTATGCCCTTGTCTAGTTTTGGTATCAAGGTAATGCTGGCCTCATAAAATGAGTGTGGAAGTGTTTCTTCCTCTTCAAATATTTGAAATCATTTGAGAATTTGAGAAGTGTAATTATTAACTCTTCTTTAAATGTTTCCTAGAATTCACCAGTGAAGCCATGTGGTCCTGGGGTTGTGTTTTTGGGGAGCTTTTTGATTACTGACTCAATCTTCTTACTGGTAATCAGTCAATTCACATTTTCTGTTCTTCATGATTTAGTCTTGGGAGATTATAAGTTTCTAGGAATTTATCCATTTCTTCTAGGTTGTCCAATTTGTTGGCACATAATTTTATGTAATAGTTTCTTATGATCCTTTGTATTTCTTGGTTATCAGTGGTAATTTCTTCTCTTTAATTTCTGATTTAATTTATTTTAATGCTCTTAGTGATTCTAGCTAAAGTTTTGACAATTTTGTTTATCTTTTCAAAGAATGAGCTCTTAGTTTCATTGATATTTCCTATTGTCATTTTAGTCTTCATTTTATTTATGTACACTGAGATCTTTATTATTTCTTCTACTAACTTTGGGCTTTGTTTTTCTTTTTCTAGTTCCTTTAGATATAAATTTATATTGTTTATTTGAGATTTTTCTTGTTTCTTGAGGTAGATTTGTATCACTATAAACTTCCCTCTTAGAACTGCATTTGCTGCATTTCATAGATTTTGGTATGTTGTATTTCCACTTTCACTTGTCTGAAGGTTTTTTTTTTTTCTTCTCCTTTGAGTTCTTCATCAACCCATTGTTTTTTTAATTGCATGTTGTTCAATCTCCACATATTTGTGATTTTTCTAGTTTTCTACTTGTACTTAGCTTCTAGTTTCATATCATTGTGGTCAGAAAAGATGCTTTGTATGATTTCAGTATTTTTAAATGTATTGAGACTTGTTTTGTGGCCTAGCATATTATCTATCCTGGAGAATGCTCTATGTGCACTTGAGAAAAATGTGTATTCCACTGCTTTTGGATGGAATGTTCTATATATGTCTACTAAATCCATCAGTTCTAATGTGCCATTTATGACCAGTGATTCTTTGTTTTTCTGTCTAGGCCATCTATCCATTGTCATAAGTGGCATATTAAAGTCCCCTCCTGTTATTGTATTGCTGTCAATTTTTCCCTTTGAGTCTTAATATTTGCTTTACATATTTAAGTCCTCCTATGTTGGGTTCATAAATAGTTAAAAATGTTACATCTTCCTTTGGATTGACCCCTTTATCATTATGTAATGTCCACTTTTGTCTTTTACTGCAGTCTGTTTTAAAGTCTATTTTGTCTGATATAAGTATAGCTACCCAAGCTTTCTTTTAGTTTTCATTTGTGTGAAATGTCTTTTTCCACTGTGTTGCTTTCAGTCTTTGTGTGTCTTTATATCTGATGTCATTCTCTTTTAGACAGCATAAAGACAGGTCTTGATATTGCATCCATTTAGCCACTCCATGTCGTTTTATTGGAGAATTTAGTCCCTTTATATTTAAAGTAATTATTGATAGTATGTACTTACTGCCATTTTGTTAATTGTTTTCTGACTGTTTTGTCTTTTCTGTTCCTTTCTTCTACTGCTTTCTTCCCTTGTGTTTTGATGACTCTCTAGTGTTATGCTTAAATTCATTTCTCATTATCTTTTTTGTATTTACTACAGGTTTTGACTTTGTGGTTACTGTGAGGCTTAGTCTGTTTCAAGTTAATAGCAAGTTACATTTGAATGCATTCTAAAACTCTCTGTTTTTACTTTGCCCCAACATTTTATGTTTTTAATGTCACATTTTACATCTTTTTGTGTATCCCTGAACTAATTTTGTAATTTTAATTATTTTTACTAATTATGTCTTTTATCCTCTATAACTAGCTTTATAAATGATTAATCCACTTTCTTTACTGTATATTTATTTTTCCCAGTGAGATTTTTACATTCATATGTTTTCTTACTAATTAATGCCCTTTCTTTTCAGCTTAAAGAAGTTGCTTTAACATTTCTCATAGGGCTGGTTTAGTGAGGATTAACTCTTTTAGCTTTTGCTTGTCTGGAAAACGTGTTATCTCCCCTTCAATTCAGAATGATAACCTTACTGCTTAGAGTTATTCTTGCTTCAAAGTTTGTTGTTGTTGTTGTTTCATTTTGTTTTGTTTTTTCTTTGAGCACTTTGAATATATCACACCACTTCCTTTTGGCCTGGCATTGAACTCTTGAGTGGCCCACACAGCAATAGGCATGAAGGTTATCCATATATAATCTATGTGGCCATTTCTCTGAATTCTACTGGTTGATAACAAAGACTCAAAGCCAATTAATAAGATTAGAATCTGGTAATGGATAAACTGTAGTTTTCTATTGAAACAGTATTTTCCATAGTCATCCCATGTTTATCAAAAATATTTACAGTAAAACTGATTCATTTGTAAAATAAGTCTTGTTTTATTAAACTTGGATTTATTATTTACAGAAATGTAGTAAGAATATTAATTCTATGCATATATTCAAGCATAACATTTCAGTCAAAGCTTTGGTAATATCCAAAGGGCTTTATTGGCTCCATAAAGTCAACCTTAGTTCTTTAAAATTGTCTGGTAATAAGGATTCTCAGATGAGATCTTTCAAGTATCTTTAGGCTATGAAGCCAGGCTCAGGACTTGTCTAAGTTTGTACTTACAGTGAGAACAGATTATTTAACTTATGTAAATGCATACATTGTCATGAAAAATAAAACTATTTAATGAGTGTGTCTTAATTCTGGAGGGATCAGGTAGGAAGAAAAAGATAAATGTTTTAACTTTTGTTTACAAAACTACAAATTGCTATAAGTTGTAAATAGCTTAAAAGAGAGGAGAAAAATGGATTCTTTAAATCTGGAAAAGAAATCATTAAAGACCCAACATTGTTTTAAATGAAGTCATACAAATTAAAATTATCAGTTCGTTCAGTCTCCTGTAATTAAATTTTGTTTGGCTTCATCTTGGATGAGAAGCTTACGAATCAATCAATTTTCCATTAGAGTTTTAGAAATTCTTACCCAGTTCAGTATTATTATCTTAACATTATCAGAAACCTGTATTTTAGAGTACTTGTCAAGGTCTTTTCCATGAATTTCTTTGAAGATGTATTTTTACCTGTAGTTGATTGTAAATACCCATTATCACATCATACATCTCCACCAGGTACAGTGTTGAGTGATTATCTCTATCTGAGAGGTGCAAAAAAGGCAGTGATACTTTTGTTTCGTTGCAAAACAGATTGGGATAGAGGTGTGCAGAAAGAATCACAGTTAGTTAATGCCAACTGTCTGACCCAGACTATTTTCTAGGATCCCAGTTAAAATTATATTTTAATCAAAAGAGAAGGTAAAGTGAAAAAAAAAAAAAAAACCAAAAGGCAATAGGCAGTCTTGATAACATTTTGAACATTATATTGTGGATTAATGCTTTAGAGAATGAATGAGTTTGAATTGCATTTTATCATATTGCCTCTGAGCTATCACTCTGAGGTCTTATAAATTTAATTTTTTTTCTCTGAGACTAAACTTGATGGAGACTGAAATGTATTTTTATTATCAACTACATCTGCTGGTGAAAATCCAAATAAACAAAGAACAAAACTGAATTATGGTGCTGCATTCTAATATCATCACCTACTAATCAAATATAGAAACTCTTAAAAAAGGAAAACATGTTGAATTAGCACAGCCTTAGCCATCTGGTTCAGAAAGTAGGGTGGAAGTCATCTCTGCTTTCTGTACAGGCTTTTGTAGAACTGTGGATCCAGGAGGCATATTTATAGCCCTTTAACAAGCATACATGGTAATTAAAAACAACAAGGTTTCTGCCTGCATAGCTTGGTTATCTTGACTCCGGAGATAACCACTTTCAGCTGACCCCAGGGTACTCTTGAAAACAATGTGATTGCACTGTGGAGTCTCTATTTGTTTATCCTACATGTAATTGAAACAGAGCTGACATGCTCCTCTGGTGCTCTCCTGCCATACACTCTTAGTGAACCATATGTTACATTTCCAAGTTTCACAGGTATGGTTTAGCATTGTTAATCACAAACAAGTGTGAGATTTCTCATTTCATTGTTTTTCATTCAATAATTGTTTATTGGGTGTCTCCTAGGTACTCGGGATAGGCGCTTTTGTAAGCAGTGTTAGAGGGAGTATATGACTCGAAATTTCACTCAGGATTGATAGAGATTAACAGAATAAATTACAAATTTCATCTTACTAATAAGTTCCTGAGTGTGATTTCTCAGGAACACAGACATTATGAATCCTAATAGCTCACACTTCACATCAAAGTGTTGATGAACTAACATCACATCTCTCAATGGTTCTGGATTTGTGTACTTACTTAGTAAAGTATAGAAGAAAAGGGCAGTGTACCCTTAATTCATAGCTGCTTTTCTTAGCACATGTCCAAGAAGAGGTAATAAAACTTACTTTTGAAAAAAGTACTCAGTAACTGAATAGTTTGTCTAGGAATTCCATTCAAAAGATAAATCTTTGGGACAAAAGGGAAGAAAATGCTGTGAAGGACACAACCACCTTTTCAATAGAGAATGTTTTAAAAAGTAGAGGAAAAAATGTTCAGTTGTCTTCTTCCTTTTGTTAAAACGTTTCTTGAGAAAGAAGAGTACCAGAAGTGTGGGTAAAGTGTTCTTCTATGCAAGTTCTCATAAAATCTACTGAAAACATATTCTGTAGAAAGTTCACAAGGTTTGTTAGAAGTCCAATATGATAAAAGAAGAATGAAATATATTTTGTAAATAGTAATGAAGACATGCTATAGAAAGCCATATCTGATTGACTCTTGACATGTCCTTCAAAGAGAAATAGACTTTGATGTCTGGTTTCCAGTAGACACATTTGAAGACTTTCAGTTAGCATGGCTGGTTGTGATTTTTATTCTCAGTGCTTCTAAATGCCTTCTTCTGTTTTTTATTATTGCAAGTAGAAGTTAGATTTCCTAAAGAGGCAATATTGAGGTAATTATTACACATGAGCTCTAATGTTTAGGCTAACATTTCCTGATCTAGGTACTTTTCTTTCAGCATCTTTGTTTTGAAAGATAAATAACTGGTTGACAGTTTTTGGTTTGACAGTTGGATTTCACCTGGTTGAAATGCATGAACATTTCTTCCAGTTAGTGACATTATTGATGGCTTTATCAAGCTGACAGATGATGATGATTTGTCCCAAGAGTTGGTTTCATATTTAGAAATACACTGCATTGGAGGAGAAAGAGGCCCACGGCCTGGAAGGTGCAGAGTTGTACCCACATTTCCCGTAGAACTTTGGAACATCTATCAACGGACATGTGACAATATACAAAGAACAAACAACAGTGTAGAGGCTTTCACAACGCAATACAAAGCACAGATACAAATATGCATCCTAGTGTTTGGAAGCTGATACCTCTCTTACTGAAGGTAGAAGTTTTAGTGAAAAAGAAGAAGTGTGATGTCAAACAGAGACAAATCGGCAAGCAAAAAAAAAAAAAAAATGTATAATATATTGTGAATAAAAGACTTGGAAGACAAGTGCTCAGGTGCAACCCACAAAATGAAATTAGCTGTTTACACAGTGTTGCCATGAATCTACACACATTTTAAATGTATTCAAATATTTTGTATTTTGCAATAAAGTCTTTTTAATTTTGTTATTCATTTCTCATGTTTCATTATGTCCTTCTTAATGTACCTCTTTATTGTTCATTATTTTATCTTTTACGGTAAAATTGCCTTGCAGCCAACTAGTTACATGGTGAAAATGTTTGCAGCAAAGATGCTTGTGGCAAAGATGTCTATGAACCTGATACTTATGATACTGAACATGAACTTTCCCAGTCATAGTAAGATAACTCTCTAGTATTCTCTGAATGTTAATTTTATATATACATACACACAGCATACACAAACACACCTTTATTTTCTCATCTTACTATCATGAATAGGAACAAAACACTTGTCCATTTTTCATGGAATATTAAGAAAGAAAAACTAAACTTAAATCACATTGCAAGAAAATTTGCTGGTAAAGGAGCCTTTCATGGAGGCATAAATTAATCAGAGATGATTAAAGGCATTTTCTTTTTGTTGATTCAGTAGAAAGGATTTATTAAAAGGTGGCAAAGCAAATGCTTGAAAAGAAAATATTAAGTCTAATTGTAAGAGAGGAGAGCCAGAGAATGAAAATCTCTAGGTAACTTATGTTAATTCTTTTTCATTACCCTTCTTAGAGCAATGAAACTCAATCAGAAGCAATTTCCCATCCACTCCCTCACCCTCCCAGGGAGCATCGGGCAGTGTCTTGAGACTTTTTTGGTTATCACAGTTGGGGAATGTTACTGGCATCTAGTGGGTAGAGGACAGGGATGCTCCTTAATATCCCACAATGCACAAGACAACTACCGACAGCAAAGAATTATCCAGCCCAACATGTGAATATAGCCAAGGCAGGAAACCTGCTCTAGATGTTAGCTGTGAACAATGATGAAATCTTTATTGATAACTAAGATGTTTTATAGCACTTGTCAGGAAAATAACAAAGGGCCCTGTTTACTATCTCACAGTGTTACTTTCTGCCTGGGAAAGCATGGTAATGTCATACTCCTAGACACATTGTTTCTCTAGTCCCCTTCTTACAACTGACTCAGAACTGAGTCTGTTTTAGCTCAAGGTAGACGATCTATCATGTTCTCCAAGGTTACCTCTGAAGAGTTCTGTTTTCAGCCCATCACCTTCCCATGACAATGTTTGAGTCAAGGTATCTAGGGAAATAAATTTTAATTATAGACTGCTTTTACATGTGCTTCTACCTGCCTCCATCAAGCTCTGGAAGATCATATACATACTGTATCCTAGAAACACACTTGAGATACACACAGACAGAAATCTAAAAATGCTTCTGAGTTTTAAATATTTTTTTCAAAACTCTAAATTTAGGGATGATAGGAAGAAATTATGTAGATCACTTCTTTCTTCAATATTTATTTATTTATTTTTGGCTGCATTGGGTTTCTGTTGCGGCACGCAGGATCTTTCATTGCGGTGCATGGGTGCTTCCTTGCGGCATGTGGGCTTCTCTCTAGTTGTGGCTTGCGGGCTCAGTAGTTGCAGTGCGCAGTCTTAGTTGCCCCGTGGCATTTGGGATCTTAGTTCCCCAAACAGGGATCGAACCTGCATCCCCTGCATTAAAAGGTGGATTCTTAACCATTCGACCACCAGGGAAGTCCCTATGTGGATCATTTCTGCTTTAATATTTGTCTTCTTATATCTATCCTCTAATATAGTTTTGTATGTTATTTTTCTGTATAAATGACCTTCTTACGTAATTTTTTTGAAATTGCCTATTGACATCCATATGTGTTATGTTCATATATTTTATCATCTAATTAACTTTTGTTATAGTTACAAAACCAAAAATGACTCTAGTATATTAGTGATAAACTTTTGATGTAAACCAGAAAGTTTAAAATATTGGGAATTAAGTTAATCATCTTAGAAAAATCAAGGAAAATATTTTTTCTAATTTAATTTTAGGATAGCGATTCTCACTTAAAATAGTGTTTTTATTGATTTTTTCATTTAAAAAATAGAGATTTATAGAAATAAAAATGTTCTATTATATACAATAAAATTTTTCTTATAGCAATAATCACTCAATGTTTATTGATTGGTTACTGTTGACATGGCATTGCATAAATTCCACCCTAGAAATATTTTAGAATATATTAGTATTTAAATAATTGAAAGTTAATAAGGTAAGGAGAGGAATAGACTTTATTTCACCTGCATCCATTTTGACATACATATGCTTATATACATACAAACATGTATACTTTCATACATACATATGTTTAATACTGTTACAGATAAATAGTCCTTTATTTTTTCTTTTATGGATATGTGTTTGTGTTTACACTTAAGTATGTCTGTATTTTATAGATAAATTCATATTTTTATGTAGAGAATTTTGTATTGATTCACTTATTTTTGGTCCTTCACCAAGTAACTGGATCCATAGTGTAGGTTTCAGTGAGTTTTATCTGTACACCTTCAAATAAAAAGCAGCAGACTTTAAAAAAAAAAAAAACTCTATCATCTTGTAAGTCCACATCAGTTTATTCAGTAATCTCCTGAGCAATGCACTAAAATAATGAAGCTCTGTAGAATTGTCATACCAGAAGAGGTTCTTATATTTTTCTTCAATTGTATTCCATGTTGCTTCTCAGCAAACAATGTATACCCTCTATGATGTTAGCCAGTTTGGTAAAAGTTTGTTGATTTTTATTTACAAATACTACCATTAAATCATTATTTTTGTTAACATTTCCCTTTAGAGATATATTTTATAGACCACATTTGAAAGCTGTACTTTCTATAATAGTTTACTTATTTACTTATTTAGTATGTGACTACATGAAACCAAATATCCTGTATTTCCAGCATGAAATATATTTTTCCTGCTTCAAAATGAGAGGATTCTAGAGAACTGATAATAATGCCTCTATATTTACTCTTTCTCTCAAAGCCATATTTTATTACAATAAGGACATTTTTATAGTTAAAATTTTAATTTTTATTGAATTTCAACAATAAATTAGCTACTTTTATCATTAAATTTAATCAATTTTTAATTTATACTTTTTAAAAAAAATTTATTGGAGTATAGTTGAATTACAATGTTAGTTTCTGCCATACAGCAAAATGAATCATTTATACATATACATTTATCCACTCTTTTTTAGATCTTTTCACATATAGGCCATTACAAAGTATTGAGTGGAGTTCCCTCTGCTATATAGTAGGTTCTAATTAGTTATCTATTTTATATATAGTAGTGTGTAAATGTCAGTCCCAATCTCCCAGTTTATCACCCCTCCTTTCCCCCTGGGTAACCATAAGTTTTTCTACATCTGTGACTCTATTTCTGTTTTGTAAAAAAAAAAAAAAAGTTCATTTGTACCATTTTTTTAGATTCCACGTATAAGCGATATCATATGATATTTGTCTTTCTCTGACTTATTTCACTCGGTATGACAATTTCTGGGTCCATCCATGTTGCTGCAAATGGCATTATTTCATTCTTCTTTTATGGCTGAGTAATATTCCATTGTATATATGTACCACATTGTAACAGTTCCTCCATCGATGGACATTTAGGTTGCTTCCATGTACTGGCTGTTTTAAATAGTACTGCAGTGAACATTGGGGTGCATGTGTCTTTTCGAATTATGGTTTTCTCCAGATATATGCCCAGGAGTGGGATTGCTGGATTATATGGTGGCTCTATTTTTAGTTTTTTAAGGAACCTCCATACTGCTCTCCTTAGTGGCTGTACCAATTTACATTCCCACCAACACTGTAGGAGGGTTCCCCTTTTCTCCACACCCTCTCCAGAATTTATTGTTTGTAGATTTTTGATGATGGCTATTCTAACTAGTGTGAGGTGATACCTCACTGAAGTTTGATTTGCATTTCTCTAATAATTAGTGACGTTGAGCATCTTTTCACGTGCTTTTTAGCCATCTCTATGTCTTCTTTGGAGAAGTGTCTATTTAGGTCTTCCGCCCATTTTTTGATTGGGTTGTGTGTTTTTTGGTATTGAGCTGCATGAGTTGTTTGTATGTTTTGGAGATTAATCCCTTGTTGGTCGCTTCGTTTGCAAATATTTTCTCCCATTCTGTGGGCTTTTTGTTTTGTTTATGGTTTCCTTTTCTGTGCAAAAGCTTTTAAGTTTAATTAGGTCCCATTATTTATTTTTGTTTCTATTTTCATTAGGAGGTGGATCAAAAAAGAGCTTGCTGTGATTTATGTCAGAGTGTTCTGCCTATGTTTTCCTCTAAGACTTTTATAGTACCCAGTCTTACATTTAAGTCTTTAATCCATTTTGTGTTTATTTTTGTGTATGGTATTAGAGAATGTTCTAATTTCATTCTTTTACATGTAGCTGTCAGTTTTCCCAGCACCACTTATTGAAGAGACTGTCTTTTCTCCATTGTATATTCTTGCCTCCTTTGTCATAGATTAGGTGACCATAGGTGCGTGGGTTTATCTCTGGGTTTTCTATCCTATTCCATTGATCTATATTTCTGTTTTTGTGCCAGTACCATACTGTCTTGATTACTGTAGCTTTGTAGTATAGTCTGAAGTCAGGGAGCCTGATTCCTCCAGCTCTGTTTTTCTTTCTCAAGATTGCTTTGGCTATTCAGAGTGTTTTGTGTTTCCATACAAACTGTAAATTTTTTTCTTCTAATTCTGTGAAAAATGCCATTGGTAATTTGATAGGGATTGCATTGAATCTGTAGGTTGCTTTGGGTAGTATAGTCATTTTCACAATATTGATTTTTCCAATCCAAGAACATAGTATGTCTCTCCACTTGTTTCTGTTATCTTTGATTTCTTTCATCAATATCCTATAGTTTTCTGAGTACAGGTCTTTTGTCTCCTTAGGTAGGTTTATTCCTAGGTATTTTATTCTTTTTGTTGCAGTGGCAGATGGGATTGTTTCCTTAATTTTTCTTTCTGATTTTTCATTGTTAGTGTATAGGAATCCAAGAGATTTCTGTGTATTAATTTTGTATCCTGCAACTTTACCAAATTTATTGATAAGCTCTAGTAGTTTTCTGGTGCCTTCTTTAGGATTTTCCATGTATAATGTCATGTCATCTCCAAACAGTGACAGTTTTACTTCTTTTTTTCCAATGTGTATTCCTTTTGTTTCTTTTTTTTCTCTGATTGCTGTGGGTAGGACTTCTAAAACTATGTTGAATAATAGTGGTGAGAGTGGACATCCTTGTTTTCTTCCTGACCTTAGAGGAAATGCTTTCAGTTTTTCACCATTGAGAATGATGTTGGCTGTGGGTTTGTCATATATGACCTTTATTACGTTGTAGTTTCCCTCTATGCCCACTTTCTGGAGAGTGTTTTTATCATAAATGGATGTTGAATTTTGTCAAAAGCTTTTTCTGGATCTATTGAGCTGGTCTCATGGGTTTTATTCTTCAATCTGTTAATGTGGTGTATCACATTGATTGATTTACATATATTGAAGAATGCTTGCATCCCTGGGATAAATCCCACTTGATCATGGTGTATGATCATTTTAACGTGTTGTCGGATTCAGTTTGCTAGTATTTTGTTGAGGATTTTTACCTCTATATTCATCAATAATATTGGCCTGTAATTTTCTTTTTTTGTGATATCTTTGTCTGGTTTTGGTATCAGGGTGGTGATGGCCTTGTAGAATGAGCTTGGGGGTGTTCCTGCCTCTTCAATTTTTTGGAATAGTTTGAAAAGGATAGGTATTAACTCTTCTCTAGATGTTTGACAGAATTCACCTGTAAAGCCATCTGGTCTTGGACTTTTGTTTTTTGGAAGATTTTTTTAATTACAGTTTCAATCTCAGTACTTGCGATTGGTCTGTTCATATTTTCTGTTTCTTCCTGGTTCAGTCTTGGAAGCTGTACCTTTCTAAGAATTGTCCATTTCTTCTAGGTTGTCCATTTTATTGGCATATAGTTTTTTTGTAGTGTTCTCTTATCATCCTTTTTATTTCTGTGGTGTCTGTTGTAACTTCTCCTTTTTAATTTTGTAATTTTATTGATTTGAATTCTCTCCCTTTTTTATCTTGATGAGTCTGGCTAAAGGTTTATCAGTTTTGTTTATCTTCTCAAAGAACCAGGTTTTACTTTCATTGATCGTTCCTATTGTTCTCTTTGTCTCTATTTCATTTATTTCTGCTCTGATCTTTATGATTTCTTTCCTTCTACTAACTTTGGGTTTTTTGGTCTTCTTTAGTTGCTTTAGTTGTAAAGTTAGGTTGTTTGTTTGAAAATTTTCTTGTTTCTTGATGTAGGATTGTATTGCTATAATCTTCCCTCTCAGAACTGCTTTTGCTGCATTCCATAGGTTTTGGATCATTGTGTTTTCATTGTCATTTGTCTCTAGGTATTTTTTTATTTCCTCTTGGATTTCCTCAGTGATCCATTGGTTGTTTAGTAACATATTGTTTAGCCTCCATGCGTTTTTGCTTTTTACAGGTTTTTTTTTTTTTTTTCCTGTAATTGATTTCTAATCTCATAGTGTTGTGGTTGGAAAAGATGCTTGTTATGATTTCAGTTTTCTTAAGTTTACTGAGGCTTGATTTGTGGCCCAAGATGTGATCTATCATGGAAAATGTTCCATGTGTACTTGAGGAGAAAGTGTATTCAGCTACTTTCGGATGGAATGTCCTTTAGATGTCAGTTAAGTCTATCTGGTTTAACGTGTGATTTAAGGCTTGTGTTTCCTTATTAATTCTCTGTCTGCATCATCTTTCAGTTGTAAGTGGGACATTAAAGACAGTATTGTCTTACTGTCAATTTCCCCTTTTATGGCTGTTAGCATTTGCCTTACATATTGAGGTGCTTCTATGTTGGGTGCATATGTATTTACAGTTGTTATATCTTCTTGGTTTGATCCCTTTATCATTATGTAGTGTCCTTCCTTGTCTCTTAAAACAGTCTTTATTTTAAAGCCTATTTTATCTGATATTGCTACTCCAGCTTTCTTTTGATTTCCATTTACATGGAATATCTTTTTCCAGTCCCTTAACTTTCAGTCTGTATATGTCCCTAGGTCTGAAGTGGGTCTCTTGTAGACAGCATGTATACAGGTCTTGTTTTTGTATCCATTCAGCCAGTCTGTTTTTTTGGTTGGAGCATTTAATTCATTTACGTTTAGGGTAATTATTGATATGCATGTTCCTATTGCCATTTTCTTAATTGTTTTGGGTTTGTTTTTATAGGTCTTTTTTCTTCCCTTCCTCTTTTGTTCTCTTCTCTTCTGGTTTGATGATCATCTCTATTGTTGTGTTTGGGTTGCTTTTTCTTTTTTGTGTGTGTATCTACTGTAGTTTAGGGGTTTACTGTTTCCATGGGGTTTTGTTATAGCAGTCTATGTAGCTACAAGGTTGTTTTAAGTTGCTGGTCTCTTTCCCACCTAGAGAAGTTCCTTTAGCCTTTGTTGTAAAGATGGTTTGGTGGTGCTGAGTTCTCTTAGCTTTTGCTTGTCTGTAAACTTTTGATTTCTCTGTCAAATCTGAATGAGAGCCTTGCTGGGTAGAGTATTCTTGGTTGTAGGTTTTTCTCTTTCATCTCTTGAAATGTACTCTTCCACTGCCTTCTGGCCATTCAGAGTTTCTGCTGAAAAATCAGCTGATAACGTTATGGGGATTCCCTTGTATGTTATTTGTGGCTTTTCCCTTGTTGCTTTTAATATTTTTTCTGTCTTTAATTTTTGTCAGTTTGATTACTATGTGTCTCGGCATGTTCCTACTTGGGTTCATCCTGTATGGGACTCTCTTTGCTTCCTGGACTTGAGTGAGTGTTTCCTTTCTCATGTTAGGGAAGTTTTCAGCTATAATATCTTCAAATATTTTCTCAGGCTCATTTACTCAATATTTCACTAGCCGTTTATCTTGTGAAGGATGATTGGATCAGTATATCACAAAAAGTTGAAAGGATTTTTTTTTTATATAAAAATTTATTTATTTATTTATTTATTTATTTATTTGTTTATTTTGGCTGTGTTGGGTCTTCATTGCTGTGCGCGGGCTTTCTCTAGTTGTGGCGAGTGGGGGCTACTCTTCGTTGCAGTGCATGGGCTTCTCGTTGCAGAGCACAGGCTCTAGGTGTGCGGGCTGCAGTAGTTTTGGCACGCACGCTCAGTAGTTATGGCACACGGGCTTAGTTGCTCTGCAGCATGTGGGATCTTCCTGGACCAGGGCTCAAACGCATGTCCCCTGCATTGGTAGGTGGATTCTTAACCACTGTGCCACCAGTGAAGTCCCAAAAGAATTCTTAATATAGTTCTAATCCTGGGTATCTCAAAAAATTGATAATGTTAGCTTAATATTTTTCCTCTTAGTTCACACAAGTAGTGCTTTCAGCTTCCACTTAGTGTGGGACTGAATGAAAATATGTACCAAGTGAAAAACAAATGTAATGCATAGGTGGTCTCCATTTCTTTGTGAGTTATTCTTTGTAAATCCTAGTGGAGCAAGTTTCACCTACTGAAATGTGAAAAAATTTAAAATCTATTATCATAGCTTTGAAATTCATTCTTGTGTATAGACGGCAAGCAGTTTATTTATTTAAAAATAAAGAAGAATGACCACTAAGTGATAAAATGATTGATTTTCATCAAAACTCCTATTCTGTAGAGTTGACAAGTGACTGAAATAGCAATACCATGCAGAATAAATACTTCTCTGAAGGCATATTTAGTATGAGTACCTAAAGTGAAGAGCTCAAAACACACACTCAGACACACACACACACACACACACACACACACACACAGATGGGAGTAGAGAGAGAGAAAAGGCTGAAAAGACCAATATTTTTCTATATCAAGGTGTTTGTTTTGAGACTATGTGATTTATCTGCCCTTTTTACTTATGGCTGCTAATTTTTTCCCATAATAAACACACATGTTTTATGATAAGGGAATGAGATTTATTTTTTAAATATGTGAGGGAGACCACATTTGATAACATATAAAGCTAACAGCCAGAGGGCTGCTGCTCAAAATCCTCCAGTGACTTCTAACCTCACTGTGGGTGCAACTTGAAGTCCTTGCACAGCTTTACCCCCACCCCATTCACTTCTCCAACCTCTTCAACTTCCCTGTCCACCCATAGGACTTTGCTGTTACTACACTGCCTTTGTTTCTTCTTTGTGCACATATCTCCAGCCTCGGGGATTTTGCTCCTCTCTGATCCTTCTGCCTGGTATTATCTTCTGCCAGATACCATCATGCTCAGTGCCTCACCTCTTAGAGTCTTTAATGGCCTAAATAATATTGTAGATATTCAGCTCACATTCCCTGTTTCCCTTTCTTGCTTAATTTTTCTCCTTAGCCCTTGTCACCATCTAACATGCTAATATTTTATGTATGTATTCCCTGTCTCCCTATTTGGATACAAACTCAAGGAAGGCAGGGATTTTAGTCTTTTTTTTTCATTACTATACCTCTGCACTTAGTAGAGTAGCTGGTCACAAGCAGACACTCAGTAAGTATCCTATGAATGAAGAATGCCAGGGGCCTGCAAAGCACAAGGCAGATATCACTTTTCAGGAGTGCCATGCTTATTTGGTTTTAATCCCGGATACAAGATATGGAAAATTACTCCTAAGAGATTGCAGCAGGCAAACATTAACTCACAGAATAAGTCAAATTGACTGAAGGAAATTAAACCAACAAGCATAGACATCCTGCAATTTCAGGTCACATTAAATCAAAGTCCCAACAGTAAATACTCCCTTGAAGTGCTTCTCAAACTTTTCATGTTGTGTCACCTATAGAAAATGATAATATTTGAGTAGCATATTGGGGTAAATGGACAAAGTTGCTTGTGTCCAGAAGATACTACCACAAGATATTCCACTCTGACAGGTATCTCATTACCCTTATAATAATATCTAAAATCCTTAATCTGGTTTATAACCTTATGTGATCTGATTCTTGATTTTTCTTTATTATTTTTGTATTTTTATTTTTATTGAAGTATAATTGATTTACAATGATATGGTCATTTCTGCTGTGTGGAAATTTCTCCAAAGAAGAAATACAGATGGCCAATAGGCACATGAAAAGATGCTCAACATTTCTAATTATTAGAGAAATGCAAATCAAAACTACAATGAGGTACCACCTCACACCGGTCAGAATGGCCATCATTAAAAACTCTACAAATAACCAGTGCTGGAGAGGGTGTGGAGAAAAGGGAACCCTCCTATACTGTTGGTGGGTACGTAAATTGGTACAGCCACTATGATTCCTGATTTTAAGCTGACAGTGTCCCTGGGTGGAGAACCTTTGTGTCTCTTCAAATATTTAGGTAACATTCAGCCTAACAGATCATTGCATGTTGACATACAAAATGATCAAAAACTAGGACATCTGCCTTGGCTCCTGAAAATAATAAATTAATTTAAATTTGCACCTGCAAGGAACTTGAAAAAGTCATTCACCCAGTTGGGAAAAATAGAGAATAATGTCTTAGAGTTTGAAGAGGCACTTTGAGCTACTGGAGAGAGCTTCTAAATTAGCTAGGGGACATAACAAATTCCAGTACCTAATTAAGAGCACCTGTTGGACACATTTGTAGAATCCTTTTGGGGCTATTTTTGAAAATGTGTTTTTGGTGTACATCAAGTTTTATTTAATGTTTAAGACTCATGAATTTTCTCTGTATTAGAAATAATCCTTATTTTATGATCGCTCACAATCCAAATGTAAAGTACATGGGCAAAGCAACTACACATTAAGGTAACTGTCGTTCTCTGCCACACCAGCTTGTTGTGATAAGATTTGTAAGTAACCAGTCCTCTGCTAGTTTCCTCATCTCCTTTCTAAATTCTCTAGGAACTGAAAAACAATAGCAACAACAACAAAATCCCAGCAGGGTAACATGGCTCAGCTCTTGTCCTTCAACATGCTGTGGCTATTGGTTATATCCCATGTGGTTTTCCTATCTACCCCTTGAGTAGGGTCTGTCTACAAACATTAGCTGACATGTCTGTGATTGAGTTTATAGTAAACTTTTTGTTTCCTTGCACTAGAGCTCTGGGGCAGGGCATGTGTTATGGGGGAAGGGATGCTTCACTGTAATTCAGCCAGGTGTCTGAGGCCTACCTGCCAACCTTAAAGGCAGGCCTCCATCCTTCTATCCCTGTTTGTGTTTACATTATTAAAGTATAAGTTTCAAAAAGTTAAAAACATACTTCATACAACTATAAAATGAGTGTCAAAGATTTTATTCAATACAGTAATTAATTAGGTTATCAATGAGATGTTAAAATTGTTTCAAATTGCATTTGAGTAACTAGAAATTTATAGGTAATGAAGAACGTTAGAAGAAGATTGCTGGGGTTTTCTGTTCATCAGACAGAAATTATTTGCATCTCTACTGTAAATTCTATATGGTTACATCTGCTCCTACAGAATTATAAAATAGCCTCATCAATAGGGAAGTCAGTGCACCGTGCACAGCACTACACAGAAAGAACACCCAGAAATCTCTTAACTTGTTTCCAACATCTGTACCGTATTATATCTCTGAGGTCATGTCCTCAAACAGCTCCCTAAAATTGTTTTTGAAGAATATGGACTATTAGATTTTTAGCTCCTTGTTTGGAATTGATTGTTAACATTTGAAAACCTCTTTGTTATTGTTGTTATTGCTTATTTCTCGATAGTATGCCTTGAGTTGGTTCTTTTTAATGCCTTGCTATCTTAGGTGCTAGTCCTGACAATAACAAATACAAACCTCAGACCCAAATGGCCAGCCCTGATGGCCTCAACTAGATAACGCAGTATGCTCTCAGAGAAATTCTGAGGAATACACTGCACCATCTGTCCTTACTTGAATGTTTTATTAGTGTTTTTATTAAGCATTTTATTCATCTTCTTGCTGCAATAATAATGCATTATAAACTTCCCCCAAACCCAGTGGCAGCAAACACTCATTTCTTTGCTCATGGGACTGTGGTTTGGCTATGGCTATGCTGGGTTCTACTGTGATTAACTGGGTTTGATTCCAGGCTGAGGCTCCACCTGCTTCCTCATTTTTCTTGAACTGGGGGCCATTCCGGGCATATACTACTTGTGCTAGATCGCCAAAGGGCAGAACCATATCAAGTTGCATGATTATTGTATCACATTTCATAGGATCCCCTCAACCAAAGTGAGTTTCTGAGCAAAGCCCACATCCATAGAGCAGGAAGTATTCTCTACCCACAGAGGGAGGAGGAGGAAACAACATTAGATTAACAAAAATCCAAACTATCACAGACATGTATTTTATGAGAAATATATTCCTAATAAACCAATTCCTAGGTAATGTAGCTTAGCTAAGATAAGCACTCCCTGGGGTGAATTGCACAAAAGGAATCTTTTAAAATTCTAGATGGATATACAGACGTTAATAGTAATGATATTTCTATTTCTTGAACACTTACTTCATGCTAAGTGCCAGGCACTTGGTCAGATGTTAGGACCCATTTTCTCTGATACTAAAAATAAAGCACCAGGTCAATTCTTATAGATAAACAAACTGAGGCTCACAGAGGGTAAATTGTCCAAAGTTCACACCATTAGTGAGTGGCAGAGCTGACTTTTTCTTTTACTTATAACTTACTCATGTCAGGCATTGTACTAAATGTTTAGAGGTCTTGCACCATTTAATTCTAAAAATAACCATAGTGGGTACCTCCACTTTTTTATGAGAAAACTAAGCTTAATAAGATTAACTTACATGCCAAAGATAAATTAGACACTCTTACCTGGGACTTCAGTATATAATCCATGATCAGATGAAAGAACAGACCTCAAATTGTTAATGAAGTTCTGCTTCTGGGGCTTTTCTTTTTTTCTCCTCTGATAGCAATCTACCTGTCTTCCTCAGTCAATCCGTATCTTGACCTTAAATCACGGTACCTCTCTTCTTCTTGCCTGTGACCTCTGAGCTGTTTGCCTTAATTTTGCCTTTTGGTGCAGACTCTTTGTACTGTGGATCTCCCATTTTGCTGTCTGCCTCAGACTAATAAGCCAGTTCAGTCTATTGATCATACTGTTTGCTTCAGCATTAGGTTTGCCTGTGCTTCTCCCTGAATTGTGCTCCAGCATTACAGCTCAGCAGAAATGCCTAAATTCCATCCCTTGAAGATAAGGAAATAGATTTTCTTTGTAATAATTGGACACTTAATGCTATGAGTTAGAATGGAAAGATACCTGAAATTGTATTTTTCAGGGCATGTCTATTCACATCGTTTTCATTAATCATTCATTCTTTTTTGAAAATGATTTCATTTAATGCTTTTATATACGAAACACTGAGAAGCACAGTTCAGGAATATAGAGATGAAAATTAGACATTACTCGGAAATGGATTCCGCCATTAAGAAAATTATACTCACTAGAGAAACTACATAGCAAACTAAAACACCCGGTTTCTAACCGTTGCATCTCTCCTTTCCCCACAGTAGAGACATTTGATCCGTCACCCACATTCTGGTATTTTGTCAGTCTTTATCCGTTGCCCCTATTCCTCTTCTACCCGGTCTGCATTGTTAGGCTCGGTGATACCTCCTACCTGAAAGCTTAATTGCAACTCGATCCTAAGCCAGTCTGGACTGAAGTAAGAAACAGATTTGTCTGGTCTGCACCCCTCTCAACCTGTCCCCAGTCTAGATGAATTTAGTATTGTCTTCCTCCTTTCCATCTTTCTGTGAACTCATGCCTCACTGCTGACCAGCGGGCTTTCATTTTGTGCCAAAGCTTCAATTACTTGCACCTCAGAGTTCTTATTGGAGTAATGGAACCACTGTACCTGGAGTCCTGACTCTTGATCCTTGCTACAAGAGCCGGAACTATGTTCCTATTCTTAACTCTTAGACTAGACTGGGTCGATGGGTTTCTATGAAGTTATGAAATACTTAACTTAGAACCTTAATGTAGCTAGGCACTGCTGTGAGTGCTTTACAAATACTACAAGGGAGGTAGTATTGTTGTCCCCATTTTGTAGGTGAGGTAACTAAGGGATAGAGAGGTGAAGTAACCCAGGCAGACTGGCTTGGTGTTCATGCACTTAACCACCATGCAACCTGCTTCTCAAGTTACATCTTCCACTTCCAGCTGTGTTTTCATTGCCAGCCCCTCTAGCTCTAACATTGTCTGAAGTGCCTGTGTCCTCATAGGAAACAGAACCAGTGTTGACTTTGGACCCTCAGTATCATCTCTGTTGGCCGTGGTGCATTGACAAACTGAGTTTTCCCATTAGTACCTACCTCTAGGCTCTACTTTATCCCATTCTTTTTGTTATATTTCTCAGTCTCCCACGTTCAATTGTTTACCTACCACCATTTTCTTCCTAGTCAGGGTTCACCTTCCCAGTAGCTACATTCTGATCTTCCTCTGTCTATCCAGTTTCTGTCAAATGATTCTGCCTAATTCCAGTATAGACCTTCTAGCTTGCCCCTTTCTCCTACTCATATATACATATTTAAACATACGTATCATGACGTAACAACTGTTGATCAATACAACAACCCAAAAAGATCAACCATTTTGTCATTTGATCCATCTTTCAGCTCTTTATCTTATAAATGGTGGAAGTAGGTACGTCTATACCTGTATTAGATGTGTTAATAAGTGTATATGTTTGAAACTTACAGAAAATGGAACCATGTGTCCAAAGCAAAAAAAACCCAACTGTTTCAAGTGAATATTTGAATATTAATAGAAGGTTTTATGCCTTAAGTACTGACAACTTAAGAATGGATTAGAGATCATTGACAGATTATACAAATTTGACTTCAAAACAGGATTTATTAAATTGTCCATTTATACTGTAAGTTAAAATGTTGACATTCATAAATATAAAAATCAAACATGTACATGTGTTGAATTACTACTCAGCATAGTAAAAAGCACTGCAATTACAAAAGATTAGAATATACATAATAGGCTTTAGTATCAATATGATATAGAATTATCTTAAACAGTTCATTTGACTGATCTGAAGGTTGACAATTGATCTCTGAAATTAATTAATTTAGATTGATCCTTTTCTCCATTTGCCTCATGGCACTAACAGGAAAAATAAGTAAGATCAGAAGAGTCAATACTCACAAAGATTAGATAATCTCATTTCAGGAAGTAAAACACTGTTTAAAGTCCTTATTCATTGAGCACGTTTTCTCTGCTAATGAGAATTCTCATTCAGTTGTCACAGCGTATGAGAAAAGTGTTGTCCCCATTTGAGAAGAAGCTGCAATTTAGAGTGGTTCAATAATTTGTCCATGGTAACATGGCTGGTAAGTAGTGGAGCCAGGAATAAGCCCCAAGTTTTGTTAAATCACTGAGCATTCTGCAACATTTACAATCTCTCAGCCTCTCAATTATGATGCAGTTTTTAAAAAAAAGGTCTTTTCCCATGATAAAAAATAGTGAGATATGTATGAGCATGAGAAATGGAAGAGGGCAAAATTATTGACTTCTCCTTTGTTATAAAGCTGAAATGATGGCTTTTGCCAAATCATAGACAAAACCATGAGTAAAAACTTATAACTTCTGTATTTAATGTACTATTTAAACACATGAAAGAATGTTATTTTGACTGCATTGGCTTAATTTTTAATAGGAATGCCTTTAATCTAAATTCGACTTGACAGTAAATTCAAGGAGTAGTTGAAATTCTGAATATTTATATTCTTGTTTAATTTGTTTCCCAGAATGTACCTCAGTGGGCCACATAGCTAATATTTTTAACTAAATGTCATAACCACATTACATCTGGGATAAATGTAGTGCTTGGTAACAGGCATTTGAAATATAGAATGTTTAAGCAAGCAATGTATCAGAATGTACATATAGATGACAGAATATTAAGTAACGGCGAAAGACAAGATATCTTGGGGTCCTACCTTCCAATTTCTAGGTAGTATTACAGGCATGAAATGATTGTTTTTCTGCACTTAGTGTAGCCAGAGTGTGCATGTTTTTAATATAAGGCTATTTTATAATTCATTTATTCACTTTTGGATAATGAAAAATTCCACTAGTCACTGAAGGCAGTCTATTAGCATTAGTGATAATACAGCCAGAGTAGAATGAAAGGAACAAATTATAACATGAATTTAGGTAATTACATTTTATTCTATTTTAGAGAAATAAAAATCATTTAAAAAATCTAAATGCTATTATTTTTTAGTAAAATGATAATCATACTGGATTTTAATATATTGATAATCAGATTTTTTATTTTAAATATGCATATTTAATGAGTAATTATTATTGGACATTTGTAGTTTATTGAAAATCTCTTACCAATATATTTTCATATATTGGTCTGTGGGAAGGCATTTGTGAAAACTAACGTTGGCTTTAAAATTATGAAATAAACTTGATCTGAAGATCTGTTGAGTAGCATCTTGAATCTCTGAGGATGCGATCTAATGCGACCCTGGAACTAGGTTTCCTAAGTACCAGGATTTTCTGAGTCTGTGATTATGGAAATTGGTATAGATGATAGATAAATATATAGAGACATAGATATAATTATTTAGTATCTGTTATGGAAAGTATTGTGTCCCCCCAAAATCTGTATTTTGCAGTCCTAACCCCCAGTGCCTTAGAATGTGATATTTGGAGGTTGGGCCATTAAAGAGGTAATTAAGGGTAAATAAGTCACTTAATGAGGGTGGCCCCTCATCCAATATGACCAGTATCCTTATAAGAAGAGGGAGAGATGCCAGGGGTGCTCATGCACAGAGAAAAGGCCGCGAGAGGACACAGCCAGAAGGCAACCATCTGCACACCAAGGAGAGAGGCCTCAGGGGAAACTAAACCAACTGACACCTTGATCTTGGACTTCTAGCCTCCAGCACTGTGAGAAAATAATTAGTGTCATTTAAGCAACCCAGTAGTATTTGGTTTTGGAGGCCTAGCAAACTAATACAGTATCTTACCATCTACTGAAAGATTCAAATAAAAATATGCTGTAGAAATTCAAAAGTTAGGAGTTATTTTCAAATATTTTTTCTCCTTCTCCTCTTGTTCTTTAGATAGAGATCTAATTCTGCCGTATATTAACTATGTGACCTTAAATATCTCATTTAACTTCCCTTGTATTGGGAACTTCATTTTAAAAAGTCAGAGGTTTATCTCTGAAATTGGTTCAGTTTGCTCTAAAATTTTCCATTTTTAGTATTGCAAACATAATACGTGTATAAAAGGCAACTAACCTGAGGAAAATACTTGCCACTGATTATGGCACAGAGTTAATATCTTAGTTTGTATTAGAAAGCAATATTCATTATTAAAAAAGGTACTGAGAATCAAAATAATAAATTGGAAAAGGTAATGAATGTATAATGTAAGAAAAACAAATTTAAATATGACTGATGAAGAAACAAAGTGAAAAAATTGCTCAGTCATCGAAATGCAAATAAAACAAGGTTTCATTTTTCGTATACAAAATTTGAAGGCTTCGAAATTACACTAATTTAGTTATAGAGCATATGACATATTTACTATTTACTATTGTACGAGTAATTAGCAATAATTTGTTGTTAAGTAATTGACAGATCAAGATTTAAAAAATATTCAGAGCCCTCAACCCAGTAATTCTCTTTCTGGAGATCTATCTTAAAATATAAACTAAAGTAGTACAAACACTTAAAGATTAATGATTGTAGCATTATTTATAATAGTAAAAACTAGAAAAACTCCAGGGATGCAGTAAATGAATATTTAAATAAAGCATGTTATGGTAACTTTGAAAATAAATAAAAATAAAGCAGATGCACCAAGGAAAATATTGTTGGGGAATACAAGCTTTTATGTTATCAGCAGTTGTAGGTGATAAAAATATGGGTGATTGTTTTCTCCATAAACTTTTAAACATTTTCAAGTTTTCTATGAGTATTTCTTATTATGACATACACAATTAATTTCCTATCCCAAGCCATTTTCCATTTCTTTCTTACTAACAAAACCGTATTTTAGATAAGCATGCTCGGCTAAAAATATTAACTTAGCGTCCCTTGAGGATAATGATGCCATCAGACAGTTGTGCTTAATGAAATATAAGCAGAAGAGATTGAATGAGGCATCCAAGAAATTTATTTAAAATGGGCAGCCACCTTTTGTTCTCTCTCCTTCCCCTTTTCATGCCCAGAATGAAAATACACTGCTGGAGGTGAAACAACCAACTTGTGACCACAAGACCACAAATATGAAGCTAAAACCCCATGCCAAGGAAGCCTTAGCAGAAAGACAGAAAGTATCTGTATCTGATATCATTTTGGATACTTTTCCAGCCCTGAGCTATCTACCTCCAGACGTCTTAAGGGACAAAAATTAAATTCTTAATTTGTTTAAGCCATTGTTTACTTATGTTTTCTGACACTTGCAGCTAAAAGCAATCCCTGACACATTTATATATGTATTACATATATAAATATATATACTACTTATTGTGTATATTAATTGTATATATTTAAATTGATGGGATTGTAAGTTTCTATATAATTGCAAATATGCATTTGCAATTATATATGTATATATACATATATATGTTTGTGCATATATATATAAATGAATAGGAGTAGACTGGACAGAGAAAGAACTACACACACACACACACACACACACATACACATATACCTATGGACAGAGAAGGAACTACATACATGTACCTGTACATACATGTATGTGGTTCTTTCTCTGTCCAGCATATATTTATTTGTATATATACAGGTGTTTGTGTGTGTGTGTGTGTGTGTGTGTGTGTGTATAATTCTTTCTCTCTCTAGTGTACTCTTACTTGTGCTTCAAGATTTAGCTCAAAGGTATTCCCCCTGGGAAGTACCCTCATTCTGCTTTCTCATATCTTGAATGTTCCTTTCTTGTAATATGTATGAACTTATATTGTAATAATTTGTTTGTATTTGTATCATCCCACTCCCTTTGATTATCATTTGAGGGGCAGATATATTTTCTCAATCATCATTGATATACATTCTAATGGTTGATAGGTAAAAAATTGTAATGATTCACTTACATATTTTCTTTATTTTAATTTTATTGGAGTATACTTGATTTACAGTGTGTTTCAAGTGTACAGCAAAGTGGTTTAGTTATACATATACATATATTCATTCTTTTTTAGATTATTTTCTCATATAGCTTATCACAGAATATTGAGTGGAGTTCCCTGTTCTTTACAGTAGGTCCTTGTTGGTTATCTTATATATAGTAGTGTGTGATGTTCATCCCAATCTCCTGATTTATCCCTACCGCCTACATTTCCCCTTTGGTAACCATAAGTTTGTTTTCGATATCTGTAAGTCTGTTCCTGTTTTGTAAATAAGTTCATTTGTATCGGTTTTTTAAAATTAGATTCCACATATGAGTGATACCATATGATATCTGTCTTTCTCTGTCTGACTTACTTCACTTAGTATGATCATCTCTAGGTCCATCCAACACTTAGACATTTTCATTTTGATTGTTACCTCTTTAACTAGATAGTGTTCTCAATTCCTTCCCAGTGACCCATGTGCTATTATGTACAAAACAGGTATTCAGTGATATCATTAATTAACTGGTAATATATGCAATACAACATATCTATTAGGGTTTCTGATATCTACAATTGGCACCTAAAACATGAAGCATTAGATCTGATGTTCTGTGTTCTAGCATCTAGATTCAAAGAATGAGAGGATATTTTCAAATATGTACATAGGTGACCTTATTCAAGGAATGCACCAACAACAATGTTGCAAGTGGCTTAGCACACAGGTTCTGAAACCACACTGTGTGGGTGTTGGCCTGAGCCCCACTAATTACTAGCTCTGTAAATTCATGCAAGTCACTTAATCGTTTATATCTTAGATTACTCATTGGTAATAGAAGGATAATAATAGCATCTCCTTATATTCTTTTGGTGAGAATTTAAACACTTAAAACAATGTTAGGCATTTAGGAAGTTCTCAATAAATGCTATGTATTGTAAATAACGGTTTGCAGTCAACTTGAATAATAGATCCTAATCTGCCACTTTAAAAATACCTCTCAGGAGTTATCTTTCCAGAATGTCTATTATTTTCTTTTTTCATTGCTTCATTAAATCCTCAGTTAATTAATATATTTATATTACAGTAATCTAGATTCAGGATATAATGCTGAATTTCCTAACATAGCTTCTCAATATGAAAATAAATAGTTATTTAGTATGAACAAAAATGAATCAGAATGAGGTTGAAATTATCTCCAAATTAGTTTTGTGATGAGGATCTATAGATTGTAATTCAATCTATTTCTTTGTCTCTGTTAGGTTAGAGATGTTCTCTGGGGAAATGTGAAGTTTACATATTTTGTATGCATGATTTGTAAAGATGCCACTGATGGGAGTTATGTGATAGTCTTTAGAAAGCTTGTGTGATAAATTTCAGTTCTTAAATGAATCTCCTTTCAAAAAAGTGTTCTCTGAATTTAGTTTCCCCTTTTATCAGAAAACTTTCACTGTCACAAAATATGTATTTAAATATTGTGAATATCAAAAACAAAGTCAGTTGTCTCTATGATTACATTATGAATCCATTTTTTTTTAAATTGAAGTATAGTTGACTTACAGTGTTGTGATAATTTCTGTTATACAGCAAAGTGATTCAGTTATACATATATATATACACATTCTTTTTCACATTTTTCATTATGGTTTATCACAGGATATTGAATATAGTTCCCTGTGCTATACAGTAGGACCTTGTTTTTTATCCATTCTATATATAATAGTTTGCATCTGTGATTACATTAAACATTAAATAGAATCATAAATGTATTCTGGAAGAGAAAAAAACAAGTAACTACTTTTAAGTATCCTAAAATAAACGTAATTTTTTCCATATTCCTAAGTTATACTTTCCAATGTGAAATGACTAATTATAAATTGCTTTCTTAGTTATATATGTGTGTGTGTATTTGAACAGTTTGTGTGTATATATGTGTGTGTATGCATAAATATTTTAAATTTCCAATTTTGAAAGCACAGCCAATTGGACACCTGTACATTCACCAAAATTATGCTATTTGTTTATTTATTTATTTATTCATTCATTCCTTAAAGCTTTATTGAGAGCTTAACATGTACTGAGCATTCTAAGTGCTAGGGAGGAGTAGAACAGATAAGGTCCTATTCTCATGGAGATTATTTACTACAATATTTTATATTTTAAATGTAATGTGTTTATTTATTACTAAATAGAAGTTAATAATGTTTCCAGTTTTGTACATATGGTGTGTGGCGTATTCCAGTTGCTCATTTATTTGCTCATTCTGCAAATACTTATTGATTATCTAATATGAGCTAAGTACTTGTGATAGTTATTAAGGCTATTTACAAAGACACTTGAGATTACAGTTTTCTGCTCTCTGCCAGGTTACTTGCTTTGGAAAATAAAATGTAAATGGGAGTCATGGCTTCTGTTACTTTGAATAGATTTAAAGGTCAAAGTGATCCTGGACAATGTGGCAAATGGGGGCTCCATTTAGCCTGTGTGATTGAGTGACTGTGTGATTGAATGAACAGAGCTCCATCCCAGATTCACATTGCCTTGTAGAGTGAGGTAAAAGATACGTCCACTGTGTTAAGGCATGAAATGTTGGAATTGGTTTTGTTAATTAGGCATAACTTAACACATGCTGACTGACGTTGCACCATTCTAGGTGCTGAAGATCTGCCTCTATAGAGCTTATACGTTCAAGCAATGAAACTAAAAATTAAAAATAATAATAATAAATTGATACTTAATATTGTTACTGAGTCCAAGCGCATACTGCTCGGCATATAACAGGCCAATAAATTGAGAGATGAGTTTTTGGGGCAAGGAATATAGCAACTTTATTCAGAAAGCAGAGACCAAAAAGATGGTGAACTCGTGTCCCACAGAACCATCTTACCCAAGTTAGAATTCAGGCGGCTTTTATACCAAAAGGGGCAAGGGTATAGTTGATTGTTGCCGACTTCTTGATGCCGGAATCCTTTATTTTTGCAGCTGTCCTCCTAGGTCTGGTCACAATGTTTCTATAAATCTCTAACAAGACAAATATTATTCTTTATTCTACAACTTTTTATCTCTATATGAATGGAAAAATGTTATACCTTTACAGGTCAGAGCCTTGAGAATGGGCTATCCTGTGTATTTCAGGATTTAGGCAACATTCTTCTTTTTAGTGATAAACTTATAGCAAAAGCAATAGAATACAAAGGTTAAAGTAAAGGAAACAGATCCAATATGGAGTCAGATTTGTTCTTCCCTATTACAATATGAAGACAGAGAGTGAAAAGTGCTATTAAAATAATAAAGAATGACAGTGGATGCTATTTTAGATAGAATGTCAGGAAAGTCATTTCTGCAGAAATAACACTTGTTCAGAGCCCTGACTTAAAGAAGGACAAGAGCCCTCAGGGAATGCACTAGCAACCATGTTGCAGAAGGCCCAGCACACAGGTTCTAAAAGCAAACTGTGTGGCTCCAGGCCATACCCACCAGTCACTAGCTCTCCTGAATATCTGGAGAAACAGTAAGGAAATGTGGAGGCTCTGAGGAAAAAGAGAGGGCTCCTTGTGCCCTAATGTGCCTGCAGGGGACTGAGCAAGAGAGAGACTTGTAGCAGGTAAGCATTTAAAGGTTGTGTGAGTACACAGATCAAGTAAGGCCTAGTAGACCTTGGTAATAAATTAGAGAAGAAAGTTTTGAACACAGGAATCGTAGGATGTGACTTATGGTTTTAAAAGATCACTTCGACTTCTTGGCAGAGAACCAACTAGAGGGGCAAGAGTGGCAGCAAAGAGAGACCCTGAGGACACGCTGGTAGTACTGTGTAGTTGTGGTATAGGAAATACGAAGGGTCAAAGCAAGAGCCTTTGGAGATTGAGCCAACAGGATTTGCTCTGACATTGTGGTTATGAGATGCAGGGAAGAAGGGAAGAAGAAGAGAGCAGGGGATTTAAGAATAGATTAGGGAGAGAGCTCGGAAACATGTACTAGAAGGAATGTCAGGATGAGTGTCTGGGACAAAAAGAATGAGAGGTTAGCTCTTACTCTGAATTCCACAGCAGATTTGACCTTGATCTATATTAAGGGGTTAATACTCTATCACGGTTATTTCTTCCTTAAAAGGAGCATTCTCTTAAGATTCGTATAATGCGTACTGTTGGTATCCTGCCCATATCCCCTTGTGAGTTACCATTTCTGTGCTTGTAGGTCCAACTCCCAGTCAGCCAGCACCTTTGCCGGAGGGCTGTACAGGTAGATGCAAAGTCCTAGGACATTATTTCTCTCTAGGGGACACCCTCAAACAATTACTTACAGAAGTTGGGTAAATAACCTAGCTCCCTAACTTCTCGGGCAGAATAACTCTGAGGTGCTCATTTCACACTGGCACCTCAAGCTTCCTGGTGGGATTAAGCTCCAATTGTCCAGTTTGGTAATAGGTTTGAAAACGCACACTATATATGTGTGCATTTTTTTCTTCCGTCTCACCTCTCTACTCCCTGATGGTATTTCCTAGTATTAGCTCCCCCAACAAATTATTTACAGGTCTTTCTTGACTGACAATGGGTTACATCCCTATCAACCCATTGTAAATTGAAAGTATCGTTAAGTCAGAAGTGCATTAAATACACCAAATCTACCAAACATCATAGCTTAGCCTAGCCTACCTTAGACGTGCTCAGAACACTTACATTAGGGGATATATTGGCAAAATTATCTAACACACAGTCTATTTTATAATAAAGTATTGAGTATCTCATGTAATTTATTGAATACTGTGCTGGAAGTGAAAAACAGGATGGTTGTATGGGTACAGAGCGGTTGTAGATGTATCGGTTGTTTACTTTCATGATTGTGTAGCTGGCCGGGAGCCATGGCTCACTGTCACTGCCCAGCATCGCCACATACATCACTAGGTCAGGAAAAGATCAACATTCAAAAACTGAAGTACTGTTTCTACTGAATGCACATTGCTTTCCCACCATTGTAAAGTCAAAAAATCATACATCAAACCTTTGTAAGGCAGGGACTGTCAGTACTCAAATCCTTTTCTCAGGATCTGCTTCTAGGGAAACCAAATTAAGACAGTTCATACACAGATAAAAATTTATTGAAGTTGAATATTTTCTAAAAACCTATGGTTTTACATAGTGAGAGTGAGTCAACATTTACTGATGGCTTATAGGTACCGTATTGCAAAGATTATCACATTTAATTCTCAAAGCATATTTATAGAGTACATAGTAAATTTATATAGTATATTTAGAAATAATGTACTTGGGTTGCTAGAAAAGGAAGTGACTATTTAAATATAAGATTCAAACATGATAAGCAGGGGCTCTATTTTTCTGTTTTATTTACTGATGGATCTCAAAGAAGAGACCTTGTCATATACACACACTCAAAGAGTATTTGAAAGAACACTTAAACTAAAAATAGTTTACCTCAATCTGGGAAGGATGTTCTTGATGGGAAACCCAGACTCAAAAGGGTACCTGCTTGAGCTATAAAGAAGAAAGGAGCTTTCAAGCAAGCCATAGAGATCAACTGAAGCAATCACAGCAATCAGTGGGACAGCTCATGTAAGGTCCCCATAACTTTGTGGATGTTATAAATATGTTTTAGTGATGCATTAACTAAGACTCAGAGAAGTAAAACAATTTATGCACAGTCCCAAAACTGATAAATTAAAGAGACTAGATTTGAACTCATATTTGTTTGTCCCCCTTCACCTTCACTAATCTTCAACTCCTCTTGAGAACTGGACAAGGTTAGGCAGTTATGCTTTAGAGACTGGATGTCAGTCCCTATTTTTTATTTTTATTTTTATTTTCCTATTTTTTAAAACAGAGACTTTATTTTTAACAAATGTTTTAGCTGGTGCTGTTACAATAAAATATCATAAATTGAATGGTTAAAATAACACACACTTGTTTCTCATAGTTCTGGAGGTTGCGGAGAGCCTTCTTCCTGGTTTGCAGGCAGCAGACTTCTTACTGTATCTTTACATGATGGAGAGAGAGTTTGTCCTCCTTTCGTAGGGGAACCAATTCCATCATGGGAAGTCCACCCTCGTGACCTCATCTAAACCTAATTACTGCCCAAAGGCCGCACCTCCAAATACCATTACAGTGGGGAGTAGGTCTTCAACCTGTGAATTTATAGGAGAACACAAATGTGTTGTCTATAGCAATTAGCATAAATTTACAGTATGGTTTCAATATTACTTCTCAGGTGTAATTGGGGATTTTAATAAAGGCTTAATCTGGAACCAACGTGGGAAATATGGAATTCTAGAATAGATCCAGTGGGGCAATGGGAGGGGGAAGGCTGACAGTTGCTCTTCCATATTGTAACAAGTAAACAGTAACACGTAAACAAAAAGTCTTGCAAAATATGAAAAATTATAACATACTTAAATAAAAGTGCCTGAAATAAACAAATGGCCATCAGGAAAGAAGGTAAAATTCAACTAACAGGTGCTCCTGCAAAGGAGAAAAGAGAGTTTTTTCCTTTGACCCTAAGAGGTTGAAAAGAGCAAGAAAAAAAATCTTCTCTAATAAGACTGCTAAAATAGGTTCCTGAGACTTGAGACCCTATAGCCAAAACAAAACAAAGCAAAACAAAAAACAAAAGATGAACAGAGTCCTTAGAAACAGACCAATGGACCCACACTCACTTGCACCCTCAGGCTGAGAACACAATTCATACTCAGAAGTGCATCTCCTTAGGTTTTCTGTGACCTCAATCAGTCGCCCTCTCTTCAGTCCCTCTCATTTACCAGCCAGCAGCATGATTTACGTTATACATATTCATTCTACTCCCGCCTCCAGCACAGGGACCCAAGCACATTCTTTCATGAATCATTATCATAACCTTTTAATAGTTGGGAGTATTTTAAAGTAAAAACAAGGAGGAAGTTGAGATTTTTTAATTCCTTTTCTGTCCTTGAATAAAAGTTATCGGTTATTAAGTTATCAGATTTTTATAGAGGACATCTCATGTCATTTTTAAAAGATTATTTATGCAGCATTCTCTCTTTGTCTAAGATACATGTCTCTAATACTCTCATTCCCAAAGTCTAATCTTACTTTTTCTTCTCTTTACATACTAAGAAATTGTTTTTAATAACTCTACCTGTTATTTTGTGAAATTCACTGTGAATAATTTGAATAGAGAGCTGGATATATAGCCTCCAAAGTCTCTTCTATCCCTGAAATTCTCTGATCCTTTGCCTAAATCTTTTTTGAACTCTTTCCAGAAGTGTTCATTATTAGAAATACCTGAAGAGTCCTGTCTTAACACTGCTTTCTGATAATACAGAGCCCCAGGGACTCTAGTACAGCAAGGCTTTGGTGTACTCAAGCAAGATTAACAGCCCCAAAGAATTTTTAAAAGAAATAACTTAGAAATATCACAAAACAAGCACTAAAGGGAAGGGAATAGGAGTTATGTATCTGGGCTGTTAGACATTCTTTTCTAACATACTTAGTTTTTACTATGTTAGTTAAAACAATTTAACACCCAAGCATTTTTTCTAGAGTATACTGAATCTTACTGTGCACTATTTTTTCTTCTGTGGCTCATCTATGGTACTGATCTACCTAGGGTACCACACAGTTTGGCACCTGATCTCACACTGTTTATATGATTATTCAAATGCTTCTTTGGGAGATTACAAGTAATTAAATTCACTAAAGTACTGGTTTCTTTCTTTTTTATCAGCCCCAGTACTGAAGTAACCATTATTATATTTCTCAGTATAACCAACGGTCCTGGGCACAATGCCTTGTTCATAATACAATCCCTATTATTGGTTGAGTTAATGAGTAAATGAATAAGTACTTGCTGAGTTGAATTAAAGTTAAATGCATGCTGGAGAAGAATTACTGTTAGTAGGAACCATGGAAACTGTTTTTGTTGTGTAAGCTGTTCACATGCCATGTATCCTTAGACATGAGAGAGTACTAGGGGCCCAGTACTGTTAAGTGCTTTACTTATATCATCTCGCTTAATCCTCACAATAACCATAAGGAAACAACTAGTCATAAGTCCTTCATTTGCAACTGATAGAAAAATCAAATCAAATTGGATTCAACAACAAGAGGTTACAACATAAACTGTCCGGGCAAGGATATGTCTCCTGGCTGTATGTTCTCTAGACAGGCTCCTGGTAGTGGCTGTCAGTAGTGTTGGGTTCTCCCTCTTGGTCGCCAGATTGTTGTAGTTACAGAGAAAACAACCTTATACCTTCCAAATGTTGGAAATGCACAAAGGCTTCATTCCAAGAAGTCTCAGCAAATGTCTCTCCAGATGAGCTATGTATCTACCCATCCTGAACCAATAATTGTAACCAGTAGGGTAGAATATGCTACTGGTTTAAGCTAATCAGGATATCCAGAAATGGAGTGGTATCAAATCGCTTGGTTATCATGTAGACTAAGAGGGGGAAATAAATTGAGAGGTCTACCACAGTATGTTCATTAAAGAATGTAGAAATGGACACTAGAATACAATAAGAAAACCACCATATCCATTACCTCTGTTTTAAAGATAAGGAAACAAAGATGCAAAGGGTTTATGTCACTTTCCCAAGATCACACAGCTAATATTGGCAGAAATGCAACTCGAAATCAAGTCTGTCTCTAACACCAATATATTACACAACCTCCCTTAAATATTTATTCACTGTCCTTAGCTCTGCAGTTTGCCATCTCAAAAGTGCTTCTAAAATCTCCTGCCAATGAAAGACTATCAGTACTAGCAATGAGTATACTTTCTTTTTATAATACAACTTTATCTGAATGACATCTCTTCATTTCTATTTAACCGATAAAATAGTTTCATTCACTGCCTAATTTTTCTTCCCGAAGCTAATGTCCACCCACTTATATTTTAGAAACGTGCTGACTGAAGAAAAAAAAATGTAAATAAAAGAAAAAAGGAATTACTTTCCTAATCAACAGTGACAGGAAATTGGTAGGAGCCATATTTATGATAGCAAAAATATTAGAGCTTTAACCAAAGCATTCAGGGTAGGATTTATTTTTTATTCAGTATTTTTTTTGATGAGTTCACAGTGATAGTTTAAGATTCAGTTTAAGACTAAGGAAATCAGTCAGCTTCTTCTGGGTGAATATAATTTTTGCATTCTGATACCCCATAACAGAGAAATAAACTATTCACTAGCAGTTTAGCTGAGTACATGGCATGAATTGACTAGTACATGTAAAGAAAAAAACCTCATAAAACTTACTCGGGTTCATTTCAGACATTTAAATATATCTTAATATTTATAATTTGAGGAGTGTGTATTCAGGCCATTTTCTCTAATATAAGTTATATTTATTAAATCTGAAGGTGTTTCCTTTGTCCAATACTTTCTGCTAATTCCAAAGAGACTTTTTGAATCAAGTTTTGGTAGCTCTTTGGAATCCTGCTTTCTCTGTCTTTTTCTCTTACCTTTTGCTGGTGGAAGATTGCCTCTCTGATGTTTCATATCCAAGATTAGATGGGCTAGTTTTAATCTTGATGTTTTTCTAAACTTTATAGCTACTATTTATGAATATTTCTGTTTCAAAGAAGAGTAAATTCAAACAAGTTAGTCTAAAAAATCTGAATGTCCTCAATTTTACAGTAGAATTTAAAACACTGATTATTCCTAAAATAAAAATGTTAAAGAAAAATAGTTTGTAATTATGAAGCCGTATTTAAATTTTCATCTTCCTGGATCAGTTGGAGGGAGAATCCCTAAGTCAAGGAAGCGTGCAGAGCCAAGGAAAGCCCAGAGGAGGCAGTGGAGGTCATCAGACCTAGAGAGTGGAGTCTAGTTATTCACCAAACCTCATGGACTAAAACACACCCTAAAATCTGAGGAACTGAGTTAACCAACCAGCAAGTTTGGGTTGGTCTTGGATAAAAACTGACTGTAGGGGGCCTAGCACTCTTTGACATGGGAAGTATTGTGGACTGAATGTTATATATTACCTCCATCAGACTGCTATTAACAAATAACTAAAATTATGGGAACAGCTTAGGAACTGGGTAAATGGGTGGAGACGCTGGAGGAGTTTTGCTAGAAAGATCCTAGACTGTTGTGAGGGGACTGTTGATAGTGTGGAAGAAATATTAATTAATAGTCAACCTGAGAAAGAAATTAAAAATGTCATTGTCAACCCGAGGATTATAACGCTTCAGATGGTCTTTCAGAAAGCTCTGAGCACTGTTCTGCCTGTTAGAAGTCAAAGCACGGTTAAATACATTTTTGAGACAAAGAGTTATACGTCAGATGACTTACTGCCAGTTTGCACAATGCAGATTTGTACAGACAAATCGAGTAGTGGGTCATCACGACCCTGTATAGGATTAAGAAGGAATGTTACCTCCTAAGGAAGTCTGGTTAATTCTGATGCACGGTGCACAGAAGGGGAGAGAGGAGGCCCAAATATGCAGAGGAAAAATTTATGTTTAAATAATTCTTTTCTTGCCATGAAATATGACTTATTTCATCAGTAGAAATACGGACATTAAATGTGATTCTGGTGAAGGCTTCAAAAAAAAAAAAAGAGCTGGAGAGAAAGCTGTGTCTATGTAGAATACATAAATAATCACGAACAAAATGTCGACAGAAATATGGACATTAAAGGCCGTTCTGGCGAGGCCTCAGACAGAAACGAGGAATATACTATTGGACAATGGAGAGAAGGTAATCCATGTTATAAAGTGTCAAGAAATGTCGCTGAATTGTGTTTTTATGTTTTGTGGAAGGTAAAATGGTGAAGTTGGATATTTAGCTGAAGAGATTTCTAAGCAAGATGTTGAAGGTGCTGCCTGTGTTCTCTTAACTGCATATAGTAAAGTGTGAGAGGAGAGAGATGAATTAAAGGAGGAATAGTGAAGGAAAAAAGGAACCAGAACTTAAAGATTTGAAAAATTCTCAGCTTCTCCCTGTTGCAAAAAATGAAAAAGCATGTTCTGAGAACACCAAAGTTCTGGCCGGACTATCACTTGTTACAGAGATTATGGGATTATACAAGTAGAAACATTGCCAGTTTGAACTGAAGGGGCAGGAGATGGACAAAATGGAGGAAGGCTGTCAGACTTCTTCGATTTTACAGGATGGGACAATAGAGCTCTTTAGCTGTGAACATACTTCATCCTTCAAGAGAAGGGAAGAACAACCCCAAGGCGATTCAGCTATCTGCAGAACTGCCCATTTTACCACGGGCCCGTGGTACCAGTCTACCAGTTTCAAAGGGTAGGGCGTCTTCCGTTTTGGGGTGCCAGTATGTCACCACCCAGTGCCTCAGGGGCAAGGCCAAAGCCCAGAGCCTAGTGGGTGGGCCACCCCACTGAAGTGAAGAGACAGGGCCTTCCCGCAGAACCATAGGGGTAATGCTGCCATTCCAGTAGGCTAGAGAGCTTAGCAAAGATGACTACTTTCAAGCCTCAGGATTTAATGCAGTTTGCCTTGTTAAGTTTAAACTTACTTGAGACCATCACCCAATCTCTCCCCGTTTTGAATGGGAGTGTCTATCTTATACCTGTCCCGCTATTGTATTTTGGAAGCACATAACTTGTCTGGTTTCACAGGTTCACAGCTGGAGAGGAATTTTGCCTCAACATGCTTCACCCATGTCTGATTTAGATGGGACTTTAGACTTAGAGTTGATGCTGGAATGAGTTAAGACTTTTGGGGCTGTTGGGATAGAATAAATATGTTACATGTGAGGACATGGATTTGGGGGAACCAGGAATAGAATGTCATGGACTGAATATATGTGTTCCTCCCAAATTCACATGTTAAAGCCCTAACCCCAAGTGTGACTATATTTGGAGTGAGAAAGTAATTAAGGTTAAATGAGGTCATAAAGGTGGGGCTCATATCCAATAGGATTAGCGTCCTTATAAGAGGAGATAACAGAGTACTGTGCTCTCTCTCCTGTGCCCTCTCCCTCCCTCCCTCTCCCCACCCTCTCTCTTTCTCTGTCTTTCTCTCTACCATGTGAGGACACTGCAAGCCAGGATTTATTAGACTTTCTGAGTTCTCACCAGAACCCCACCATGCTGGTACATGATCTTGGACATTCAGCCTTCAGAACTGTGAGAAAATAAATTTCTGTTGTTTAAGTCACCCAATCTGTGGTATTTGTTTATAGCAGCTTGAGCCAATTAATACAGGAAGGGTGGCTAAATTTAAATTGCAAGGGAAAAGTCACAAGTCATTGGTGTAATTTTATGTACAGTTTTGATAGCATTACAAGATATTTGTCAAAGCCCCAATACCAAGACCACAAGTCAGACCTGTGGATCATAGATCATATAAAGCTGCATGTATTAAACTTGCTGAGTAAGGGATAATACCCATCTTTACAGAGGGAAAGTTAAGGAAAAGTCATAGAGAGTTTGTGGGGTTAGGTTTAGTCATAGGGTGGTTTCAGGACAGATGTTGGCAAATGAGGTCTGGGCAAGGACTGGTCAGGATTTGTAAACTAGGATAGTTAGTGAAACTGTCTAGAGTGTTATATTTGGAACACATGAACCCATGCTCTCTATAGAGATAACAGTTAAATCAGTTTGTGGTGGTATCCAGGAAAAAAAAAAAGTATGTATAGTTATATATATACGTGTGTGTGTGTGTGTGTGTGTAACTGAGCTGGTGTTAAAACAATTTAAGCTTTAAATAGTTTGTCTGGCAGGACATGGTTTGTGCAGTTTACTGTGCTGCAAACAGAAGTAGAATTTTGTGGTTCTCTTTCATCTCTTATCTAATACTCAGAATAGTGTCTTCCCATCCCAATTTACTCTTTATCTGTAGCCCTTTCATAGCATTTAGGCTAGATCTTTTATTCTCTTGATTTAAATATTTTATAATTCACCTGAAAGTCAAGCTAAATCATTATATATTTTTCCAGTTTTATTGAGATGTAATTGACATATAACATTGTGTACCTTTAAGGTATACAACATGTTGATTTGATAAACATATATTGCAAAATGATCACTACCATAGCTTTAGCCAATGCCTTCATCATCTCACATAATTACCATTTTTTTGTGTGGTGGGAATATATAAGATCTACTGTCTTAGCATCTTTCAAGTTAAGAATACAGTATTATTAACTATAATCACCATGCTGTACATTAGATTGCCAGAACTTATTTGTCTTGTAAGTGGAAATTTGTGCCCTTTGACCAACGTCTCCCTATTTTTTCCACACCCCCGCCCCTGGGAACCACCATTTTCAAATAAATTTCAAAAATTAAAAAAAAAAATTAAGCAACTCTCTGCAATATAGTTCAATGATTGCTTGCAGGTTGAGAGTAGAGAATAGTATTTCTCAAGTTTCTTGGAAATAGCTGCAGTTACACGATAAAGGAACACCACCCTGACCAGGACCTGAACCCTGTACCTTACAGGCCTCAATGATGTGAATTATACTCACAGGGTCAAAATGTTTCACACAGTAACACATTCTTAAAATAGGTTATGCATAACCAAATACAGTATTTCAAGCTCCATTTGGCCATTGCAGGGAATAGAAACTTACCTTTCTTGACCTGAATATTGTATAGCTCTTAATGCTGCCAAAGATTTCATTAACATTTCTGGCTGCTTCAGACTATGTGATCATTTTGAGCTTGCAATGAATACTCCTTAGTCCTTGAGGAGTGTTTCTGGAAAGCATGTCCATGATGCTCCAACTTTAGAATCAGATGAAATTCTTCCTGAAGATTCGGATTCTTGGACCTAGATATGCTAAATCAGAATCTCTGAGGGTAGATCCTAAGAATATACAAGTACAGTATATCCCTTAGGTCTTTCTAGTACACCATGTTTGAGAATAAGTCTTATGTTCCACTGGGAAAGTTAGAGGGACTCATACCACCTACAAATATGTAGATTTGAGATAAATTTGGCTTTGATGGGGAACAACAAGAAAATTAATCAAAGGCAGACCTGTAGTTGAGTCTGAGACTAGATAGTGGAAGGGTTGGGGGTAAGAAAGAACAAAAGAAATAAAAGATTGAGAAGCTTTACGTAGAACCAGAAGAAGACTCCACTTTGGAAAACAAATATAAAGCAGTTATCATGCCATATAGAAGAGGAAAATAAGAAGTGATACTCAGAAAGCAATATTTAAATGCAAGGAATTATTTCAAAATTGTGACTCTGCACTGCAACTGTTTTGTGCTGCTATAGAAAATCACAATTGAAGACCATTATTTTCAGTAATTCATGCGACCCAGTCTCATCTGGTTCCTAATGCTTTGCAAATTCTAATACAAATATTGGTCTCCATTCCCATAGTCCAGAGTTGCTATTTTAAATATTTTAATTGTAAATTTTTATGATTTACCTACATGCACTGTAGGTCAGTGCTTCATTTTTTTCTCCTATTTTATGTTATTTATTTATTTTTATACAGCAGCAAATTTATTTTTTTTTATACAGCAGCAAATTTTTTATTTTTAAATTTTTTTATTAGTTATCTATTTTATACATATTAGTGTATATATGTCAATCTCAATCTCCCAATTCATCCCACCACCAACCCCCCCTACTTTCCCCCCTTGGTGTCCATACGTTTGTTCTCTACATCTGTGTCTATATTTCTGCCTGGCAAACCAGTTCATCTGTACCATTTTCTAAATTCCACATATATGTGTTAATATAAGATACTTGTTTTTCTCTTTCTGACTTACTTCACTCTATATGGCAATCTCTAGATCTATCCACATCTCTACAAATGACCCAATTTTGTTCCTTTCTATAGCTGAGTAATATTCCATTGTATATAGGTACCACATCTTCTTTATCCATTCGTCTGTCGATGGGCATTCAGGTTGCTTCCATGACCTGGCTATTGTAAATAGTGCTGCAGTGAACATTGGGGTGCATGTGTCTTTTTGAATTATGGTTTTCTCTTGGTATATGCCCAGTAGTGGGATTGCTGGGTCATGTGGTAATTCTATTTTTAGTTTTTTAAGGAACCTCCATACTGTTCTCCATAGTGGCTGTATCAATTTACATTCCCACCAACAGTGCAAGAGGGTTCCCTTTTCTCCACACCCTCGCCAGCATTTATTGTTTGTAGATTTTCTGATGGTGCCCATTCTAACCGGTGTGAGGTAATGCCTCATTGTAGTTTTGATTTGCATTTATCTAATATTAGTGATGTGGAGCAACTTTTCTTGTGCCTCTTGGCCATCTGTATGTCTTCTTTGGAGAAATGTCTATTTAGGTCTTCTGCCCATTTTTTGATTGGGTTGTTTGTTTTTTTAATATTGAGCTGCATGCTGTTTATATATTTTGGAGATTAATCATTTGTCCATTGATTTGGTTGCAAATATTTTCTCCCATTCTGAGGGTTGTCATTTCGTCTTGTTTATAGTTTCCTTTGCTGTGAAAAAGCTTTTAAGTATAATTAGGTCCCATTTGTTTATTTTTGTTTTTATTTCCATTACTCTACAAGGTGGGTCAAAAAAGATTTTGCTGTGATTTATGTCAAAGAGTCTTCTTCCTATATTTTCCTCTAAGAGCTTTATAGTGTCCAGTCTTACATTTAAGTCTTTGATCCATTTTGAGTTTATTTTTGTGTATGGTGTTAGGGAGTGTTCTAATTTCTTTCTTTTACATGTAGCTGTCCAGTTTTCCCAGCACCACTTATTGAAGAGGCTGTCTTTTCTCCATTGTATATCCTTGCCTCCTTTGTCATAGATTAGTTGACCATAGGTGCATCGGTTTATCTCTGGGTTTCTCTCCTGTTCCATTGCTCTATAATTCTATTTTTGTGCCAGTACCGTATTGTCTTGATTACTGTAGCTTTGTAGTATAGTCTGAAGTCAGGGAGTCTTATTCCCCCAGCTCTGTTTTTTTCCCTCAAAATTGCTTTCACTATTTGGGGTCTTTTGTGTCTTCATACAGTTTTTAAGGTTTTTTTGTTGTAGTTCTGTAAAAAATGCCATTGGTAATTTGATAGGGATTGCATTGAATCTGGAGATTGCTTGAGGTAGTATAGTCATTTACACAATATTGATTCTTCCAATCCAGGAACATAGTATATCTCCATCTGTTTGTGTCATCTTTGATTTCTTTCAGCAGTGTCTTATAGTTTTCTGAGTACAGGTCTTTTGCCTCCTTAGGTAGGTTTATTCCTAGGCATTTTATTCTTTTTGTTGCAATGGTGAATGGGATTGTTTCCTTAATTTCTCTTTCTTATCTTTCTTTGTTAGTGTATAGGAATGCAAGAGATTTCTGTGTATTAATTTTGCATACTGCAACTTTACCAAATGCACTGATTAGCTCTGGTAGTTTTCTGGTGGCATCGTTAAGATTATCTAGGTATAATATCATGTCATCTGCAAGCAGTGACAGTTTTACTTCTTCTTTTCCAATTTGGATTCCTTTTATTTCTTTTTGTTCTCTGATTTCCGTGGCTAGGACTTCCAAAACTATGTTGAATAATAGTGGTGAGAGTGGACATCCTTGTCTTGTTCCTGATCTTAGAGGAAATGCTTTCAGTTTTTCACCATTGAGAATGATGTTTGCTGTGGGTTTGTCATATATGGCCTTTATTATGTTGAGGTAGGTTCCCTCTGTGCCCACTTTATGGAGAGTTTTTTTCATAAATGGTTTTGAATTTTGTCAAAAGCTTTTTCTGCATCTATTGAGATGATCATATGGTTTTTATTCTTCAGTTTGTTAATATGGTGTATCACATTGATTGATCTGCATATATTGAAGAATCCTTGCATCCCTGGGATAAATCCCACTTGATCATGGTGTATAATTCTTTTAATGTGTTGTTGGATTCTGTTTGCTAGTATTTTGTTGAGGATTTTGCACCTATATTCATCAGTGATTTGGTCTTTAATTTTCTTTTTTTGTAGTATCTTTGTCTGGTTTTGGTATCAGGGTGATAGTAGCCTCGTAGAATGAGTTTGGGAGTGTTCCTTCCTCTGCAATATTTTGGAAGAGTTTGAGAAGGATGGGTGTTAGCTTTTCTCTAAATGTTTGATAGAATTCACCTGTGAAGCCATCTGGTCCTGGACTTTTGTTTGTTGGGAGGTTTTTAATCACAGTTTCAATTTTGTTACTTGTGATTGATCTGTTCATGTTTTCTGTTTCTTCCTGGTTCAGTCTTGGAAGGTTATACCTTTCTAAAAATTTGTCCATTTCTTCCAGGTTGTCCATTTTATTGGTGTAGAGTTGCTTGTAGTAGTCTCTTATGCTTTGTATTTCTGTGGTGTCCATTGTAACTTCTCCTTTTTCATTTGTAACTTTATTGATTTGAGTCCTCTCCTTTATCTTGATGAACCTGGCTAAAGGTTTTTCAATTTTGTTTACCTTCTCAAAGAACCAGGTTTTAGTTTTATTGATCTTTGCTAATGTTTTCTTTGTTTCTATTTCATTTGTTTCTGCTCTGATCTTTATGATTTCTTCCCTCTACTAACTTTGAGTTTCGTTTGTTCTTCTTTCTCTAGTTCCTTTAGGTATAAGGTTAGATTTTTTATTTGAGACTTTTCTTGTTTCTTGAGTAGGATTGTGTTGCTATAAACTTCCCTCTTAGAACTGCTTTTGCTGCATCCCATAGATTTTGTATTGTCATGTTTTTGTTGTCTTTTGTCTCTAGGTACTTTCTGATTTCCTCTTTGATTTGTTGTTATCTCTTGGTTATTTAGTAATGTATTGTTTAGCCTCCATGTATTTATGTTTTTCACTTTTTTTTCCCCTGTAATTTATTTCTAATCTCAGAGCATTATGGTTGGGAAAATTGCTTGATATGATTTCAATTTTCTTAAATTTACCAAGGCTTGATTTGTGACCCAAAATGTGATCTATCCTGGAGAATGTTCCTTGTGCACTTGAGAAGAAAGTGTAATCTGCTGTTTTTGGATGGAATGTCCTATAAATATCAATTAAATTTATCTGGTCTATTGTGTCATTTTAAGCTTGTGTTTCCTTTTTAATTTTCTGTTTGGATGATCTGTCCTTTGGTGTAAGTGAGGTGTTAAAGTCCCCCACTATTATTGTGTTACTGTTGATTTCCTCTTTTATAGCTGTTAGCATTTGCCTTATGTATTGAGGTGCTCCTATGTTGGGTACATATATATTTATAATTTTTATATCCTCTTCTTGGATTGATCATTTGATCATTATGTAGCGTCCTTCCTTGTCTCTTGTAACATTCTTTATTGTAAAGTCTATTTTATCTGATATGAGTATTGCTACTCCAGCTTTCTTTTGATTTCCATTTACATGGAATATCTTTTCCCATCCCCTCACTTTCAGTCTGTATGTGTCCCTAGGTCTGAAGTGGGTCTCTTGTAGACAGCATATATATGGGTCTTGCTTTTGCATCCATTCAGCGAGCCTTTGTCTTTTGGTTGGAGCATTTAATCCATTCACATTTAAGGTAATTATTGATATATATGTTCCTATTACCAATTTCTTAATTGTTTTTGTAGGTCCTTTTCTTCTTTTGTGTTTCCTGTAGGGCAGTTCCTTTAGCATTTGTTGTAGAGCTGGTTTGGTGGTACTGAATTCTCTTAGCTTTTGCTTGTCTGTAAAGCTGTTGATTTCTCTGTTGAATCTGGATGAGATCCTTGCTGGGTATAGTAATTGTGGTTGTAGGTTCTTCCCTTTCATCACTTTAAATATATCATGCCACTCCCTTCTGGCTTATAGAGTTTCTGCTGAGAAATCATCCGTTAACTTTATTGGAGTTCCCTTGTATGTTGTCATTTTTCCCTGTTGCTTTTAATAATTTTTCTTTGTCTTTAATTTTTGTCATTTTGATTACTGTGTGTCTCGGCATGTTTCTCCTTGGGTTTATCCTGCCTGGGACTCTCTGTGCTTCCTGAACTTGGGTGGCTATTTCCTTTCCCATGGTAGAGAAGTTTTAGAATATAATCTCTTCAAATATTTTCCCAGGTCCTTTCTCTTTTCTCCTTCTGGGACCCCTATAATGTGAATGTTGTTGCATTTAATGTTGTCCCAGAGGTCTCTTATTGGGCTGTCTTCATTTCTTTTCATTCTTTTTTCTTTATTTTGTTCCACGGCAGTGAATTCTACACTCTGTCTTCAAGGTCACTTATCTGTTCTTCTGCCTCACCTATTCTGCTATTGAGTTCTTCTAGTGTATTTTTCAGTTCAGTTATTGTATTGTTCCTCTCTGTTTGTTTGTTCTTTAATTCTTCTACGCGTGTGTTCTTTACTTCTTTTAGGTCTTTGTTAAACATTTCTTGCATCTTCTCGATCTTTGCCTCCATTCTTTTTCCAAGGTCTTGGATCATCTTCGCCATCATTATTCTGAATTCTCTTTCTGGAAGGTTGCCTATCTCCAGTTCATTTAGTTGTTTTTCTGGGGTTTTATCTTGTTCCTTCATCTGGTACATAGTCCTCTGCCTTTTCATTTTGTCTATCTTTCTGTGAATATGGTTTTCGTTCCACAGGCTGCAGGATTGTAATTCTTCTTGCTTCTGCTCAGAGCTTCATTTTTTAATTAAAATTTTTATTGAGGTCTAGTTGACATACTACATTGTATTATTTTCAAGTGTACAACATAATGAGTCATTATTTGTGTATATTGTGAAATGGTCACCACACTAAATCTAGTTAGCTTTCATCACCACACATATTTACAGAATTCTTCTTTTTGTGATGAGAACTTTTAAGATCTCTTTTAGGAACTTTCAATTATGCAATAATTGAAAGTATTAGTAATTATAGTCACCATGCTGTATATTACATCCCCAGGACTTATTTTATAACTGGAAGTTTGTACTTTTTGAATCCCATTCCCCCACCCCCCAACCATGGCAACCACCAATCTGTTCCCTGTATCTATGAGCTTAGGGTTTTTGTTTGTTTAGATTCTACATATAAGTAGATCAGTGTTTCTTAAACTTTAGTGTGATTAGATAACAATAATTGAAGAATCTCAGGCTCCACACTCAGGGACTAAAGTTTTAGATGTTGTTTGGCGGGGGTGGGGGTGGTGGTGGAGGAATTTGCCTTCAGTCACTCAGGCGGTTTTGTGTGAAGTGATCTGGACATAGAACATTCCTTTTGAGTCTTTCCTTTTTGTCTTTTCCAGGGTATTCCTCCTTTCAAGTTTTCCCCTTCTGATTGAATCTTCAACTTCTTTGCTACCTTGAATTCTTCTCCTCAGTTTGAACAAATTTAAGACACTTACATTCTAATATTATTTCCCTTTAAACTTGTATTAGCTTCCTAGAGCTGCCATAACAAATTACCCACAAACTTGGTGGCTTAAAACAACAGAAATTGATTGTCTCACAGTTCTGGAACCTAAAAGTCTGAAATTAAGGCATCAGCAAGCCATGCTCCTTCTCAAGCCTCTAGAGGAGGATGCTTCCTTGCCTCTTCCAGCTTCTGGTAGCCCCACGCATCCCTTGGATTACAGCAGCATAACTCCAGTCTCTGTGTGAGTCTTCATATGGCTGTCGTCCCTCTGCATGTATATGCCTCGTCCCTCTGCATGTATATGCCTCTGTCTTCACATGGTCTTCTTCTCCCTGTGTTTTTACTTTCCTCCTCTAAGAACACCAGTCATTTTGGACTAGGGCCAACTCTAATGTAGTATTACCTTGTTCTAACCTGATTACATCTACAAAGATTCTATTCCAAATAAGGTCACATTTACAGCTACCAGGAGTTAGGACTTGAACATGTCTTTTGGGGGACACAAGTCAATCCATAACAAAACTGTATGTTACAGTCTAGCTGCTTCCCCATCTCTCTCCTTTCTTCCTCAGCTAAGATTCTGGAACAAATAGTCTACACTCAGTGTTATCGCTTCTTTGTCTCCTACTGCAATCTGACTTTGGACCTCACTAGCCTACTGAAGCTGTGCTTACTAGAGTAATTATTGAAATTTTAATTGACAAATCTGAAGAGCACTTGTTTGTTCTTAACTTACTTGATATCCTTACTGTCCTCCAAAGTATTAAGCATTCTTTTCTTGAAGCTCCTCCTATTTGAATGGACCTAAGTCAACCAGGTTACGTACAATTTTCAGTTTCATTTTGTTACATAAATATAGCCATGAAAGAAGTTATAATGGAAGCAAATCTTATATAAAATTATGCCACACATGCAGGTAATCTTAACTGAACTTTAGAAATAGTAGCACAGAAGTAGTTCCTGAAAACTGTGCTATTAACTGGGGGAACTTACTGTTCTTTGTCCTTTCAGTGCTCCAACCGTCACTTTTCATGTAAGGATTTCACAAAGCAGACACACCAAAAGGCAGAATTCTATTATTTTACATAAGTTCATGTATCATATCACATTACCTATATAATAGTATTTAAAATTAAATTATAGACACCATTATAATGTAGCTCTCACCTTATATTCTTTCTACATCCAAGAATACTGTTCCTTTCCCTTCAGTGATCCTTTTTACTCATTGTATTAATTATCTACTGATGAGTAATGATATTACAACTGTCTTAGTGACATAGACAATATACATTTATTATCTCAGTTTTTATGGGTCAGGAGTTTTTGTGGGTCAGGTATACCTTAGCTGTGTCTTTTTCTTAGAGATTCACAAGGTTGTGATCTCATCTGAGGCTTGACTGGGGAAGGATCCACTTACAAACTCACTCAGATTACTGGCAGAACTCAACTCCTTTCAGTTTTATGGGTGAGGTTCTCAATTCCTTGCTGGCTCTTAGCTGGAGGCGACCCTCAGCAGCTAGAGGTCATTTGTAACTCTTCAATACATGAAGTTCCCTAATGTGACCATTAGTTTCCTCAAAGCCGGTAAGAGAGAGGGACTCCAGCGAGATGAGTGTATAATCTTATGTAGTCACACTATCATATATAGACAATCACGTCCATTCCATCTATTGTTAAAAGCAAGTCACAGATCCTTCGCACACTCAAGGAGTGGGGCTCCCACACAGACATGAACACCAGGAGGTGAGCATCATGGGAGCCACCTTATATGTCTTCTGTCCCCTGACATTTAGTCTTTTAACCCTAAATATTATGCTTAAGTAATCTCCTTCGTATATCACTATAGCTACACACTGTTGGTTCCAAAATCTATATCCCAGTCGAAATATCTCTCCAAAAACCTCAATCAATATAGTCAACTCTCATGAGATATTGTTGTGTTAATGTAGAAATTTCTATGTGGAAATCAACATCAACATTCTTCCTTTATCTCCAAATTGCTCCTCCCTCTTTTTGCCACCTTAGGTGATGACACATTCTATGTCAAGTGCATGTGATCACAAACCTGAGACTGTAATTTAATATTCTGGAGTAGAACCCAAACATCAGTATTTTAAAGAAGCTTTCCAAGTGATTCTAATTTGTAGCTGTGATTGATAACTGATGTATCTATAGCATTACTCTGCTTTGTCTGCTTCATAACATATATCACAATCTGAAATTATTCTTCTCCATTATTGCCTTATTCTTTTTCTGTCTCTCCCTTAGAATGTAAGCTCCTTGAAAAGTTGTTCACCATTATATCACCAATATCCGTATATAACAATTTTTGGCATATAGTAGGTATTCAGTAACTTACTTATTGAATCATTGCATGTTAAATACCATTTATTATAAGTCAGCATTATGCTAAGTGTTTTATATATATTATTTTATTAATCCTCACAAAACTCTTATGAGTCTATTTTTAATTCTATTATTCTCCTTTTATTGATTATGTAAGTGTGGCAAAGTATTGATAATTTACCCAAGGTCACATGTAAAGTAGAACTAGGATTGAAACCACGTCTGCATTACTCCAGAGCTTATGGTTTTGACCAATATATTATACATATGCTTTCCAGCTATATTCATTTCTTGCTCAAATTGCTGTTCCTTTGAGTATGTTGTTTCTTTTGAAATAGCCTCTTCATTTGGTGATTTATTAATCTACTGTGGTAGGATTAGAAATCTAATCATCTATATCCACCAGAATATAGTTTCTTCATTTTGTTCACCATCCTTACATATTCCATTTTTTGATGGATGGTTATTCTGAATGCAGTTATTATCAAACAATACATACTGCCTGTTCTTCAACAATGTTCTAGACACAGAGCAGGAACATACCATCTGACATGCTCCCCATTCTTCACTTTGATCCATAACTTTGATCCACAAATTTCTCTGCATTTTACAATCATGAATTCCCCAAACATCCCTTGAGTTAAATGAATATTGATTATCTTCATTTTACAGATGCATAAAGTTAGGCATAGAGTAATTAAATAAATTCTTCAAAGACAGACAATGAGTTGATTGGAAAATCAAGGTTAACATTGAACATTCTGGATTCCTGCTTCTAAAAGGAATGGATGGTGTCTTAAGTTGGTTTCACTGTACATAGTTGAAAATGTTTATTGTAAGCTTTCTCAATATATCCTCCATTAGTTTTTGGACATTGTCCAGAAGAATTCACAGTAAATTGATATTTAGCCCTTAGATATGTATGCAGTTTTTGTCTGTTGGATTCTGTGGGAGATGCAGAAATGAAACTGAAGAAAGAATTTAGCCCATGGTAATTATATCTTCCTGTAGAGATTCTGGTAATTATGTTTGGATATTTTTTTACTGTATAATTTAAAGTTTTTTATTTTGTAATGTAGCTCTAATTTACCATATAGAAGTAAGCAGGTAATTAAGCTGAGATTACTTTATACTCCCACCCAACATTTAGAACATAATCAGAGTTATTATTACAAAATTGTTTAAAGTTATATTACTATTTATGAATATGAACCCAAACCAAAATGCATAGCACAATAACATAATTAAGAAAGACTATATTATTTCACTGTGTTGCCATTCAAATAACCGAATTAAAACTATATATCCTCCATTTCACCAGCAGTAGGTTGTTAGACTCATAAAAGAGCCTTAGTTGATTTGCAACCTCTTATATCTGGCTCTTAAACAAGATGATATATCTTTCTGTTTTTTTATTCTTACATTTTTTAATATAAAATTTATTTAACAACATATGTATATAGTGCATCACCTCTGCGTAATTTTTAATTTGTTCACATATTGAGATTTTGTTGAATCAAAATTTAATGCATGGTCAAAATTATTGTGATTAAAATGATCTTTTAGCAAGCCCAAGAAATAGGAAATAAGATATAATCAGAAAAAGAAATTAATAAACAAAATGGAATTTAAGTTTAAATAGGATTTTATTTGCATCTGCATGTGTCATTTAAATCACTGGTAAGAACAGTGTAGAGGTTCCTTAAAAAACTAAAGATATAACTACCATATGACCCAGCAATCCCACTACTGGGCATATACCCTGAGGAAACCATAATTCAAAAAGTCACATGTACCCCAATGTTCATTGCAGCACTATTTACAATAACCAGGACATGGAAACAACCTAAATGTCCATCGACAGATGAATGGATAAAGAAGATGTGGTACATATATAAAATGGAATATTACTCAACCATAAAAAGGAGTGAAATAGGGTCATTTGTAGAGATGTGCATAGACCTAGAGTCTGTCATACAGAGTAAAGTAAGTTAGAGAAAAACAAATACTGTATATTAATGCATATATGTGGAATCTGCATATATATGGATGAACCTATTTGCAGGGCAGGAATAGAGATGCAAACGTAGAGAATGGAAGTGTGGACACAGTGGGGGAAGGGGAGAGTGGGATGAATTAGGAGATTAGGTTTGACATATATACACTACCATGTATAAAATAGCTAGCTAGCGGGAACCTGCTGTATAGCACAGGGAGCTCAGCTCAGTGCTCTGTGTTGACCTAGATGGGTGGGATGGATGGTGGGGAGGTCCAAGAGGGAGGAGATATATGTTATACATATAGCTGATTCACTTTATTGTACAGCAGAAACTAACACAACATTGTAAAGCAATTATACTCCAATAAAAAAAAGAATATGCGCTAATTTAAGATTTCCTGGTAACATGATAAATCTGTTCTGCAGATGTGTATCTTAGAAAGTTAGGCATTAGATATAAATCTTTGTAATGCATTAATGTTTTTAATCAGGGGCTTTTCAATTTTCTATCCCACAAACTCTTAAAGAGAATTGGTTTCAACCATTCCAGGATATATTAACAAATTTGCTGGGTTATGCAATTTAAAGATGAACTTCCTAAGACAGCTGCTTCATTAATAGTTAGGTGAACAGATGATACTTCCATTTATTTCTTGTTTCTGAAAACTTTCCACTTATTTGCATGTACCAGAGGACCTTGTCTTGGAGAACAAAATAAAAACAGTTAGAATCAGTACAACTGGCAGTGTGACTATTTTGGATTCTAATTGAATAGCCAAGGGAGAATTATATGACTTTCATCAGTTAAACTAAAACTTCAATCATTCTACCAGAAGTCCTCTTACTGATTTACCAAAGTTCTCACCACCAAATTTCCCACCAACCTTCCTCCCCTCCTCTACCATCCCAAACCATTGGCAAACACTAATATGTTCTCCATTCTAAAATTTTGTCATTTCAAAATGTTATAAAAATGGAACCATACATTATGTTATATTTTGAAATATTTTTTTCACTCAGAATAATCCCATGAAGAAAAATCCAAATTGTGTGTGTCAATAGTCTGTTCCTTTTTATGACAAAGTAGTATTCTATGGTATTTATTTACCACAGTTTGTTTAACCATTCACCCACTGAAGGATGTTTTGGCTGTCTCCAGTTTTTAAATATTATGAGTAAAACTTTTGTGAAATTTATGTACGGGTTTTTGTGTGACTTGATTTTATTTATTTGGAATAAGTGTCCAAGAGTACAATTGCTTCTGTATTAAGTATTAGTTTCCTTTTGGTACTATAACAAATTACCGTAAATTTAGTGACTTAAACAATATAAAATTTGTTATTTTACAGTTATGAACGTTAGAAATCTCACTGGCCTACAATCAAAGTGACTGCAGGGCTATGTTCCTTCTGGAAGCTCTGCAAATAGTCTATTTCCCACTTTGCCAAATTCTGGAGGCCGTTTTCCTTGATCATGGCCCTTTCCTCCATCTTCAAAGCCAGCAGCATAACATCTTCAAATCTCTCTCTCCCATATCTGCTTCTCTAACTCTTACTGTTCATCTTCCCTCTTTACCTTTTAAGGACCTTTATGAACATATTAGGCTCATCTGGAAAATCCAACTTAATCTTTCCATCTCAAGATCCTTAATTTAATCACCTCTGCAAAGTCCCTTTTGCCAAGTAAAGTAACATATTCACAGGTTTTGGAACATAGGATGTGGATATATTCTATTGAAGGGAGAGCAGGTTGGCATTGTCCTGCCTACCACATATGGTAAATGTATGTTTAGGTTTATGAGAAACTACCAAGCTTTTCCAGAGTGATGTTACCATTTGCATTCTTCATACCACCAGTATATGAATGATCCAGTTTCTCTGCATCTTTGCCAGCATTGAGTGTTGCCACTATTTTTTTTATTTTATCTATTCTGATAAGTATATAGTGTTATCTCATTGTGGTTTTAATTTACATTTCCCTGATGGCTAATGTTGAACATCTTATCATGTGTTTATTTGCGATTGGCATACCTTATTTGGTGAAATATCTGTTTATTTCTTTTTCCATTTCTAGCTGGTTTATTTGGGGTTTTTTTATGGTTGAATTTTGAGTCTTCTTTATATATTCTGGATAGTAGTTCTTAATCAGCTATGTAGTTTTCAAATCTTTTCTTCCAGTCTGTAGCTTGTCTTATCTCTTCACATGGTCTCTCACAGAGCAAAACTTGTTTATTCTTAAGAGCCATAAAGCTTCTGATTTACTAAATTATTCTTGCTAATTCTTAACACTATTGAATTTTTTAGGAAGGCTATTAAGGGAATTACAGGATAACTGACAAATCATATTTGTGAATAGCTACATTAAACTAAACAGGATCCCACGTGTTAGTTTATTCTTGGTTACTGTTACGTACGCTGCGACAGCTAGATTTTTCTGCAACTTTCATGCCACATATTAGGGTTATCATAATTTCTCTTTATTAAACCAAAACATAACACTTTGGTAAATTTCCTTATGACACATGAAGGAAAATTTTACTAATCAGTTGCTAGAATTGATCAGTTTACTGAAAATTATGGGCTACGTATATACTTTTCTTAATTTTCTTCTTGTCTATTATATAATTATACTTATTTTTAAAAACAAGCAAATTGTGCTGCGAGAGCCTTTGGCAAAAAACAGCTTGTATTAAAACATCATAAGACATATTTCTTTTTCTATAACAATATACCTGTGTATTCATTTCTTTCCAAGTACATCCCAATGTTTTGCAATAAAGAAAATATATGCAGTAAAGTAAATAAAATAGAAATAATAAACAAAGCCTTTGGAAGTACCATGAGGTTAGTTAATATGATTAGATATCTTTTGTGACTTCTAGCTTCCTGGAATTCATCACACACACACACACACTCACTCACAAATATATGTGGGGAATGTATACATAAAGTTGCATTGTTCTTAGCTAAATGCGGAAAGTAGTCTTGGTCCTGAAAAAAATCAAAGTTTTTCCCTCTTGCTAAGCTGCTAAGGAAATTTCTTCCTTGGAAACTTTACAAAGGATATACTGAAAGAAAATAAGCAATAGTTTTATAGTGAACAGAGAAATGATTTTTTCACTTGGCTGTTTCTTATAATGATGCCTGATGAAAGTTGAGGAAATAATATTAAAGTATAACTCTGAAAAGGCGTTTCTGCTAATGTGGTCTTAGTATTCAGCTGAAAAGAATAGAATATGCTTAGTATAATTTCCCCAATTAAATATTTGTTATTAAGTATTAAGAATAAAAACTTGCTTTGATCTCCTACATAAACAGTTCTCTTTTTTTTCCAGAGTCACCCTTTTTCTTGATGCATATTAAAGATAAATGTGTTAAGATTTAAGTTGTATTGGTCTAAACATACCTGATTATTCTTATTAAGTGATTTTAAAGATCAAAATTATCTCACAATACAACTTCTACAAGTAATGTTAAAAATAAATAACATCCCTTAAAAAGAATGACATCAAGGATGAGATAAACTGGGTATAATTTTTAATAATTCCATTAAAGTAAGAAGTTATATGGATGGATTCTAATTTAGATAATTTCATTCTTGTCTTGAAATTGTTGAAGTCCCGACACTAAAATAATATGTGTTTTAAGATGTTTTCTTTGACACAGATCAAGAGGTTTTGGAAATTCTAGTATAATTCTTTTCAGTACAATAAATGCAATTTTGATTTAGTTTGCCATTTAACCCTATTGGCTCTGTTCTTATTCTGTCAATCTTGTGTATTTAGTACTGCAATCTTTTGAAGTATGAATGTGATCTCTATTATCACTCTAAAAAATCTACAAGCATGAATCCTTTGAATGGTTAGTTGTTAAAAGGATCAAATCTAAGAAAAATTCAAGATTAATTCTCAAGAGAAGCCTAGTTGATTTTTCCTTAATTATAATGGTAGAGGGCAAATTCAGTTTACTCTAGAGGGGTGTGTTTGGATCCCACATTAACTTTTACCATTTAATGGACTAAAATGTATTCATTTGATACCAAGAATTCCATTTACTCAAATTATCCATCCATTCCAGAATCAAAATCATACACATTGAATGAAAAGAACAGAAGGTAATTTTTAAATCCACAGTTGTTCTGTTTTCTGTGAACTTTCATCATCTCTAAAAAGGGATTTTACACTAAATTGTGTCCTATATTTACTTTAAATCATCAGTAAGAATTATACAATTATATTTACTTTTTAACATTATATACTTTTCTAAAGGGATTCATGCTTTATTTTATACCGGTTAATCTAATTTGCAAATATATAAATGATTAGTACATAATCCATAAATTTATTGTTAATTACTCTGAAAATAAACTATATTTTTATAAACAATGTTATTATTCATTATATTTTAAAGCTTAAGTCAGCATGTCATAAAGTTGCATCCATAGATATAAATTTAGTGTTGCATAATATATTCTTTCTCTTCCACTCCCCCTCCTTTTTTTTACGGGGAGGAGGCAAATTCTTACTTGTCTTCTGTGTCTCAGCCTTAAATTCTTCAGGGAGAACTTCCCGCTCTAGAACAGTTCTCCCTGCAATATAGCCCTCGATAATAGCACCGCCTCTAATAACACCCTGTACTACCATTATCATAGGACTTAAAATATTTGATTTTACTTAGATTTTTTTAAATTAATTTTTTATTGGGGTATAGTTGAGTTACAATTTTGGGTTTCTGCTGTACTGCAAATGAATCAGTTATACATATATATTTATCCACTCTTTTTTGGGTGCTTTTCCCATGTAGGTCATTACAGAGTACTGAGTTCCCTGTGCTACACAGTAGGTTCTTATTAGTTATCTATTTTATATATAGTAGTGTGTATTTGTCAATCTCAATCTCCCAATTTATCCCTCCCCCCCTTTCCCTTTTGGTAACCATACGTTTGTTTTCTGCATCTGTGACTCTATTTCTGTTTTGTAGATAGGTTCATTTGTACCATTTTTTTTAGATTCCACATGTAAGCAATATCATATGATATTTGTCTTTCTCTGTCTGACTTACATCACTCAGTATGACACTCTCTTGGTCCATCCATGTTGCTGCAAATGGCATTATTTTTTTCTTTTTTTAATAGCTGAGTAATATTCCACTGTGTATATGTACTACATCTTCTTTATCCATTCCTCCATTGATGGACATTTAGGTTGCTTCCATGTCCTGGCTATTGTAAATAGTGCTGCAGTGAATTTTGGGGTACATATAACTTTTCAAATTATGGTTTTCTCTGGATATATGTCCAGGAGTGGGATTGCTGGATCATATGGTAGCTGTATTTTTAGTTTTTTAAGGAACCTCCATATTGTTCTCCATAGTGGCTGTATCAATTTACATTCCCACCAACAGTGCAAGAGGGTTCCCTTTTCTCCACACCCTCTCCAGCATTTGTTGTTTGTAGATTTTCTGATGATGGCCATTCTGACTGGTGTGAGGTGATACCTCATTGTAGTTTTGATTTGCATTTCTCTAATAATTACTGATGTTGAGCATCTTTTCATGTGCCTCTTGGCCATCTGCATGTCTTCTTTGAAGAAATGTCTATTTAGATCTTACACCCATTTTTTGATTGGGTTGGTTGTCTTTTTTGATATTGAGCTGCATGGACTGTTTGTGTATTTTGGAGATTAATCCCTTGTCAGTTGCTTCATTTGCAAATATTTTCTTCCATTCTGTGGGTTATCTTTTATTTTGTTGATGGTTTCCTTTGCTGTGCAAAAGCTTTTAAGTTTAATTAGGCCTAATTATTTTTGTTTTTATTTTCATTACTCTAGGAGGTGGATCAAAAAAGAGCTTGCTGCGATTTATGTCAGAGAGTGTTCTGCCTATGTTTTCCTCCAGGAGTTTTATAGTGCCCGGTCTTACATTTAGGCCTTTAATCCATCTTGAGGTTTTTTGTGTGTGTATGGTGTTAGAGAATGTTCTAATTTCATTCTTTTACATGTAGCTGTCCAGTTTTCCCAGCACCACTTATTGAAGAGACTGTCTTTTCTCCATTGTATATTCTTCCCTCCTTTTTCATAGATTAGGTGACCATAGGCGCATGGGTTTATCTCTGGACTTTCTATCCTGTTCCATTGATCTATATTTCTGCTTTGGTGGCAGTACCATACCATTTTGATTATTGTAGCTTTGTAGTATAGTCTGAAGTCAGGGAGTCTGATTCTTCCAGCTTCATTTTTCTTTCTTAAGACTGCTTTGGCTATTCAGGGTCTTTTGTGTTTGTTTTACTTAGATTTTTAATATATGTTTTGCATTTATGATTTAAGCTCTGTGATGGCTGAGTTTCAGTATACTATCTTCTCCTCTGTAGCTCAGATCTTAGATCCAGAGAATGGCACATAATGGATATGCAATAAATATTTGTTGAATACATTCATGAATAAAATGGTCAGTTTTTAGTAAGAATGATTACTATAATGGCATTGGCATATGGTAGAAAAATAAAAGAAACTTTTTAAGAAGGTTCCTTCAAAAGCACATCTATAATCCATTTCTTTTCTTATTCATTCTCCAGATATTTATTTTACTCTTAGATTTTCTTAAAACATTGCAGTAGCTAGTGGGCATATCAAGATGAATAAAAGCCAATCTCTAACTTAAAAGAATTAGCAGTCCATTATGGAGACAGACACCTGTCCAAATAACTATAGCACAGTCATAAATCCTGTAACAGAAACCTAAGCTATGTGAAGAGAGCCCCACCTTACAGAGAAGGTGGTATAAAACTGAACATAGACCTGAAATACTTGACTTCTGTTACTTTTTTCTCCTCAGTCTAAGTATAGAGAGAGAGCCAAATATTCAGCTCCTGCCCATTGTTCCTATGGGATAATGTGGGACAAATTTGTCAGATCTCTAAGGGATCTTTTTATTATTGATATCAAGTATGTTTATACAGCAACAGTTACTATTCCTTCTGGTCTTCTTATGGCAACACAAGTAATAACTAAAGAAAGAAAAGTGAATAATATTTTCTTGGGATACTGTTTTCTCAAATTTTAATCTCTTTCCATGGATTTCAGCTGCTTATACCTTTAAACGTGGTCAAATACCATCCACGTTTCTCTTGGCACTGGTTGCAGACACAGTTATGAAGGCACTAACAAGCTAGATAAATTTGTTATAATATCTTTAGAGTTACCATCAGTCATTGCATATGTAGGTACTGGTGTCCTGCACAGCCCCAGAGAGATTTGCGTATACATGTGCAGTGTATAACCACTTAATGGTAAGCAGTGGTCCCTGGCACCATGGACCAATCCTAAAATCCTAAAAATAATATAACCAGAATAGTATGTACTGACCATTTTGCTTTTGGCCTAAAATTAGCCGCAATAATTGAAATTCTTAATCTACCTTCTTTTATTTCCTATTGATTTTATTTAAAACAACTGATTCTTGTGGAATACTTACATCTGATATTACTGAATTGGCTGATAACCAGTGCTACTGATTGCTATGATATAGGGAACAGAGATTATGGGTCCTGCTGAGAATGTCATTGAGTAATAAATTTAGCTTGAGCCACTGAAATTTTTAAAAAACTGCTAGTATTTAAGATCAAGGTTCTGAGTTTCATACTTTTTTGATCAGTTGGTTTTTATATTTATAGGACTATACTTTTAACCTCAGAAAATTATCTCAAAAATAGCACCATATTGACAGTGGTTTAGTGTAGGAGTGATTTATTGCAGAATAGATCTGTTGTCCCTATCAGGTGAAAAATTTTTAAGCCAAATTTTTTTAGGATAGTAGATCAGAAATATATAGATGATGGTATATTTGGAAGCCCATTAAAAATACATAGTGGTAATATTTTGTTACTAAAAATTCAGGAGTATGATAATAGATTGATTATTTCCTTTTTGTAGTCCTAATGATGCAAATATCTAATGTGTAGCTGGATTATCTTTTTTTTTCGTCTGTTTAATGTACTTCCCAACTTAGTGACAGTTGACATCTTTTCAGTTTCTTAAACTCCCCAGTAATAACAATGATGAGCTCTATTTAATAATCCTTTCCTCTTTCTCTGCATAAAGATAGAAGGACAAGATGTTCAGATTGTATTTGCACATGTGATTCTCAGTCATATATGCCAGGAATATTTTCTGATAGTATGAGAAATATGAATTCTGAATATGATATTTTCAAAAATCAATCTAATTATATAATGTAATACTTATATACATTAATCTATGGTGTTTATAAAACTTACTTTATATTAATCTTGTGGACACAATTCTGTCATTTTGCAAAATTTCAAGTCATTTTGCAGCTTTAACGTGATGATGTTGAAACTCTGACTTCAAACGTGATGATGTTGAAACTCTGACTTCAAACTACTTTTTTAAAATAGCCTTTTTAGTAAAAAGGTAAAAATAAGCAATAATGAGATCATTTTAACTTTCAGAATGAAATCAAGTGTGTATGCACAAAATTCTTTTGGTCAGTGTAATTGCTTCCTTAAGTTCTATGTGCCTGTCAAATTAAAAATAATGTTGTATTAGACCAAAGAACCTTTTAAAAAGAGCATCTGAATGTTATTTCCTGTTTAACATTGAGCATCCAGGGTTACAGGTTTTAGACAAATATAATATTAATGAAAAAACTTTAGTAGGAGCTTTCAGACACTCAGAACCCCTACTTATGAAAGCTTCTCTAATATTCCTAGGTTTAATGTTTAAGCACTGCCTGATTTGCTCATGAATAAAAAGTTTTTGTCTTTGGTGTTAACATTTCATGTATTTCTGAGTAATTTATTTATCCAGTAGTTAAGTATTATTTCTAAGACCTTTACAGCTTGATTCTGGTTGATGAAACAAGGTCATGGAGGCACTATTTCGGTTCTTGGCCTCCAAGACTTTGGCCTCTTGTTCTGTATTAGCACAGGTGGGAATGAATGGGGACACATTTCTGTTGTCTTTCACCAACTAGGAGAGGGACTTTGAGAGAGAAGTATAAAGTGAATACGGAGAGCATTGTCCTGGGTACCTCTTTGTATATTCAGTCTGAACATTGTACATCTGATGTCTTGGTGTAGTTAAATTCTGGAATGGCCCTAGGAAATAATTTTCTTGTCTACCTTTATCTACATTTCAACTAAACAGCCCTAAAAGCCACTCTGCCTAGACTAGTGGCAATAGAGTGAACACAAGGTTTCCTTCCACCAAATGATTGCCCTGACACTGCTAAGGACAGGTCCTTCTGTCAGATGAGAGAATAAAATATTGACAGTGTTCCAGTGAGTGTAAAGTTGTTATCGTTACTTACTCTTTTACTCATAGTGAAAACTATGGTTCTACCATTTAGCATATTAAGACTACTTCCCATTTTATTGTATTTTACATATCACCAAGCGTTTTTACACACACAGATTATCCAGATTAATTTTCATAATTCTTTGAGATGGGAATGAAACTTCTGATTGTTAAATGCCCAAGGCACTCCCAGGGCTACCTGTCACCTGGGGTCTTTTTCAAGGAAGATAAAGATAAGAAAGTGATTACAGTTAGCTGAATGCCTCCTCGTTGAGAGGTAAATGGAGTTTGTCTCAAAGAGTTTCAGTTGCCCAAGGTCACATAAGCTACCTAGCCTGTGGAGAAAATGGAGGTATATTAATAAAATTCAAAACAAGTGATAGAAAACATTTGTCTGACTTTCATAAACTCTCACCCCACTCCAGAAGTCTCCAACAGGGTTTTCTAGATCCAATTCTTTTCTTTCATCAAGACTTCTTATTTGTCTTTTGGCATTTCTTATTTTCCTTCTTTCTTTTTCCAACTCTTAACACTTCTGTAAGAGGTTGTGACCCCAATCTAAACTCTATGCTGCCAGTTTAAAAATCCAAGCACATAACAGTCCATCATGTTAGAGCTTCCATGAATATATAAACGAGGATGTCACTTATTACTTATGAGCGTGAGATTTTAAGAGAAACATTTTGGCAGACTTTTAATTTTTTCTGGGGATATTTCTTCACCTCTTATTGCTGCTGGACATTGGAGATGGATTTTGGTGCCCATTATTTAGTATTGCTCATCTATTTCAAGCCTTAGAAATCTAGGCTATCTTTTTAATGTAGATTAAAGCCTCCAAATATTACCATATGAAAACAATAAAAGAAAAACTTCTAGGGCCAGTTCTGATAGGTTAGATAAAAACATAAATGATATCAGCTTTTTCTCTCTAATTTACTTGCTGTTTCTTCTGCCCCAAGACTACTCCTGGTCACTTTAACTGCTTCTACTTCTCTGTGTCAGTTCTTCCTCCACCACCACTTGTGCTATAAAAGCTACTATATTCTTTAAGCATTATATTCTACAAGAGTTTTATTCTGTAAACCTTAAGCACTTTATTACCTAGTGAATTCTTTTGAGGACTAAGCAACTAAGCTTCTTATAATACCTTTACATAAAGCAGTTATACTCACTGTATGATACAAAATTCTTGCTGTGTTTTTTTTTTTAATAAAGCCAGATTCTTATTTCTTGACAAATTCAAAAGAAATAGAGTTTAAAATATTAATAGGTATCTACTTTACACATAACTCTGAATAAGAGATTGAGTCAAATATTTAACTTGATTTATGCTAAAAATAAGAAATACTATAAAGACACATAATATTTTTTTCTGTAATGCAAACTTTGAATTGCCATACCAAAGATAATTAAATTCTGTTTACGTAGGACTAGAAGGTGACAATGTTTGTCACAGAAAAGTCCTAGTTTGGAGAGAATTAAACCCACAGTTTATCTCAGTGGGAATTGTGAGGATAAATTATTCTTCCAAGCTTTGCATTTGTTTTAAAAAAAAAGTGAAATATAAATGCAAACATATAGTTCACTGGCCCAAAATATAAAGCATTTTTTGAGGAAAATTAATAATCTGTACTGGTCTCCATCCTATACTTATTAAATGATGCTAGTTTATATGTCTATTTTATTATCTAATAACTCATCTTACCATTATGTAATTTGAGTATAATAATATTACAGGAAAGTCACAGTTTCAGCCTAAACTTATTTTATACATTTATTTCATAAATTTGTATTTTCCAAAAAAAATGTAATTGTTAGTTTCAATTGAATTGGCCCATATACCATCAAAGTTCTATTTTTACTGCTAGACTAGTAAAAGTAGATTATAGTGGAAAAATAATGCCTATTCAGATTTTTTAATTGGATCTACTGCTTTTCAAATGTTTATTTTTTTACCAATTTGTTTTAACTAATCTACTGTGATCAGATGCTGTCTCTGTTCATTACATGAAATTAAAGTCAGAGTCCTGGATATTTAAATGGAAAGAAGGAAGATAGAAAGGAAGAAAGAGAGGAAGGGAGTGAGGAAAAAAAATTAATTTTAGTGAAAGGCCTAAATAGTCCATAAACCAGATGCTTTGGGGCATACATTTATAAGTTTTATTAATCTTTTCATATAAATGATGCTTTTAATTTGTAAGAGTTTATTTTTATCAGATGTTATCTTATATATTTGAGTTATTGTTAAATTTTATTTTTATATTTGAAAGAAAACCATATTTATTTATCTTTTATCTTTTATTGAAATATAGTTGATTTGCAATGTTGTGTTAGTTTCTGGTGTACAGCAAAGTGATTCATTTATATATCTATGTATCCATCTATACATATACATAATTTTTTTTATTATGGTTTGAACAGGATATTGAACATAGTTCCCTCTGTTATACAGTAGGACCTTGCTGTTTATCTATTTTATATACAGTAGTTTGTATCTGCTAATCGCAAACTCGTAATGTATCCCTCCCCCATTCCCTTTCCCCTTTGGTAACCATAAGTTTGTTTTCTATGTCTGTGAGTCTGTTTTCTGTTTCATTAATAAGTTCATTTGTGTCATATTTTAGATTCCACATATAAGTGATATCATATGGTATTTGTCTTTCACTTTCTGACTTACTTCACTTCCTATGATAATCTCTAGGTCCATCCATGTTGCTGCAAATGGCATTATTTCATTCTTTTTTATGGCTGAGTATTTTTCCATTTTTTATATATACCACATCTTCTATATCCATCCATCTGCTGATGGACATTTAGGTTGTTTCCGTGTCTTGGCTATTGTAAATAGTGCTGCTGTGAACATTGAGGTGCGTGCATCTTTCTGAATTATAGTTTTCTCTGGATATATGCACAGGAGTGGGATTGCTGGATCATATGGCAACTCTATTTTTAGTTTTTTGAGAAACCTCCATACTGTTTTCCATAGTGGCTACACCAATTTACATTCCTTCCAACAGAGTAGGAGGGTTCCCTTTTGAGTGAAAACAATATTTAAATCTCTCTTAACATGTGCTTATTATTAAAGTCTATATAAATATTGTAGTTAATTTAATAGGCAAAAGATTGCTTTTACTTATGCAAAAATATAATAATCTTTTAGTTTTCACACCAAGTGTATTAAAGTTCATTCAGTGATAACTAGAGAATAAACTTCAATTTCAGTGTCTGAAAAGGTTCTTTTTCAGTTCATGTATTTGTTGTTTTTTATACTATTACAATATTTCAAATCCCACAAACCTTAGAGTTGTTCAAGTATGAAACGTTAAGGATTAATAGCATTTTGTAAACATGAACAAATTATATATAGGCTTGGTATATGATTTATTAAGATTTTGGTTTAAAACAATTTTGCTCATTCCTCTAAGAATACTCATTACTGAACAGATTTCTTATTTGGATCAAGTCCTTCACATAAATTCATGCAGTTTACACAGGTTGTTGGCTTTAAGTAGTAGGAAATGTTTGTATAAAAAACAACAACAATATGTATAGTTTTAATGTCTCTCGATTTTCATTTGAAGTTGACAGGATGAGGATGAGGTTGAATAGCTCTTAGTTTTAAACATGTACTTTTTATTTTTCTTCAGAAGTATAATTAACAAAATTAATTTGATCTCAGTAAAATTATTTTTAAATAGTTTCATACTGTTTTATGTCTTTAAAGGGTCCTGAAATTCATCCTTAATATATCAGCAGAATCATTACAATTATACATGAATATTTTTTCTGACTTGAGTAAGCAACAGAAAAGCTATTCCTTGCATATTTTAAATATACTACAAACTTTATTTAAAATAATCACCATCATTATCATTGTCAACACCATCATCATCATTATCATTTTTACTATCATCTCTACCATGATTATGACCATGATAGTTATTGCACATTCTAGGCAAAGTAATACATAAAATTAATCTCTTCCTATATCAATTACCTACCATTGCTAGTAGCTCTCTGATGTTGATATTCTGAAAAAAATTGTATGTATGTATATACAGTATATGTTATCTACAGCATGTAATGGATATGCTATTTAAAAATATAAAGTAAATTTTTGCTTGGTGACATAAAGTGTAGTGTACTAGATGCTGTAGATGCAGCTAGAAATAGTGCATCCCTAACTTAACTCCCTGCCCAGTGTATAGTGCGGAGGATATGGTTTTAGAAAGATTGTTGTGGCTGTCTTTGTTTCTGTTTGCTTTATATTAGTTAGGTAACTAGTTAGTTTTGTATTTAAAGAGGGAGCGATTCAAGCCTTGTTTATGTATTAAGGGTAAGGTGGGAGTAAGGAGGAGGAGTTTGAATACAGGGGAGGAATAAGTGATTAGGAAAGATGCTGTAGGACAGTGGTCTCCAACCATTTTGGCACTAGGGACCGGTTTCATGGAAGACAATTTTTCCACGGATGGGGGAGGAGGGGGAGGGGGGGGGATGGTTCAGGCAGTAATGCGAGTGATGGGGAGCGATGCAGAGCAGCGGATGAAACTTTGCTCATTTGCCCACCACTCATCTCCTGCTGTGCAGCGGGGTTGCTAACAGGCCGAGGACCAGTACTGGTCCATGGCCTGGGGGTTGGGGATCCCTGGTGTAGGAGACAAGAAGGAATAAAGCTCAGAGCTGAGGAACTGGTCTAAATCTGAAGTACCTGTCTCCTAAAGAGGCTTCAGGTGGGAGTAATAAGAATAAATGAATAAAATGATAAGATTATTGGGGCAGAGGATGGTCAGCAGGAAGGAGGGCAGTAAATTGAGGGAGCTTACACCTAAGGGCCTTTATTTTCTTAGTGAAAGCAGAGGTAAGGTCAGCTCTTGAAACCTCTTAACTCTTTCTTTCCATCTCCTAATGAGGGAGTAGTAGAGGTCCGAAGAAAATGAACAAGTTTTGAAACAACAGCAATGGAGGATGATGGGAAAGTAAATAGAATGGGGAGATGTGGAAGGATTAGAAGTCATTGCTAAAGATATTTTACACTGGACCCCAGTTTTCCACCATTATGGCTTTCAATTGCTTTAAATTATAGATTGAATTTAAGCAGGAAGAGTATCTTTACCTGCCATTTGAACACGGCACAGTTATAGAGTTCAGATTGCCCAACCTTCAGAACTACATGATGTTTCCTATTCCTAAGTTGTATGAGAGGAGGGAAACATACTAAATAAGGGAGGCCCAGGAAAGTCAGTGAAGTACATTCTGGGAGTGTCAGTGAGACTACATCAACCAGGGATTTATCTAAGTGAAATCTGCCATGTATTCTGGAATCTGACATTTGCTGTTTCCTAAGGCCCGCCCTAGCTTACTAAGTTTAATTCTATATATTTCAAAAAATGGACTTGAGGATATGGGGAGGGGGAAGGGTAAGCTGTGACAAAGTGAGAGAGTGGCATGGACATATATACACTACCAAACGTAAAATAGATAGCTAGTGAGAAGCAGCTGCTTAGCACAGGGAGATCAGCTCAGTGCTTTGTGACCACCTAGAAGGGTGGGATAGGGAGAGTGGGAGGGAGGGAGAAGCAAGAGAGAAGAGATATGGGAGCATACGTATATGTATAACTGATTCACTTTGTTATAAAGCAGAAACTAACACACCATTGTAAAGCAATTATACTCCAATAAAGATGTTAAAAAAAATTAAATAAATGAACCCAGTTTCTTTAACTGGATAATCAATAAATCCTCAATTAATAAAAAAATAAAAAATAAAAAAATATATTCTGATCATACGTATATTTATGTAGCCATGAAGAAGCAGTTCTTTTCTATAGTTTCTTAAGATTCTAGGTCACTAAGAATTGAGGAATTTGATAATATTTCATAGGAACATTTTAAAGAACTGTTATTATGATGATTTGATTCTAGATTTGGATGAGAAGGAGATGAAATAACTAGTTTCACTTATAAAGTCCCCAATACATAAAATACGTAGAGCCATCAAATTACTGTGTTTTTTCCTTGGGCAATCTCATTTAAAAGCATGATTTTAGTTACAAATTAATACTTCTCACAATTCTTTCATATTTTTCCTTAGCTCAGCCCTCTATCATGTACTTCAGACTTGCTTTTCTCAATGCTCAGCATATCTTAAACTATACTCAAAGTCCCCAAAACAAAAGTGTACTTTCTCTAGTATTTCCTTTCGCAATAAACAGTACCAGTAAAGCCAGAAATCCATTGTCCTCCCACTTCTTCATTCACTGCTTCAAATCATTTATTAAGTCCTGTTGAATTTATCTCCAAATATTCAGGTCATCTTCATCTCTCATTTGGACTACTGGCTTCCTAAATTATCTCTGTATCTTCAATCTCCATGCCATTCTTCAGCCTCTTTGACTGATAGTCATCTTACTAAAACATGTAGTTGATAAGATTATTTCCTAGTCTATAAAATCTTTAATGACTTTCCATTACCCTTAGGGTAAATAAGAATCTCTTTCCATAACATGCTTATCAAGCCCTCCGTAACCTGGCATCTGCCCACGTCTTTTACTCGTTCTCTTGACACACTTCTAGAGTGTGCTAAACTCTTTCTCTACTTCTTTCTCTCTCTCTTTCTTTCTCCTTTTTTTTAAGTTCAGTACCACAGTGTCTCAGATATCTGTGTCTTTTCTTATACTGCCCCCTCTTCTGCCTGGTACATTGCCTCCTAAGCCCTATCTTTGCCTGGGTCAATCCGTACTTACCCTACAGTTGTAAATTTAAATGTTACTTCCTTCAAGAGACCTCCTTGATTTCTGAGGCAATGGTGATGCCCTGCTCTGTGTTCTTACAGCATCCTGTGTTTCCGCTATCTTACACTCACTCTTATTATTGTGATAATGACTTATTTATTTGACTGTTTACTTGCTTTTTCCTCTCACACTGCTCTGTGTGAGAGCTCAGATCAAGTCCACCTATTTCGTCTCCATCAGGTAGTATACTGTCTGACACAACCTCTCAATAAATGGTTATTAGTGAATGAGTAGGATGCTCTGAGTTCAAATTTAATATGATAGTGAATATTTTTATTTTTACTATTCAAAATTTCAGTTTATCTCTTAATGTGCTGTTTTTAAAAACTCCCTTTCAGTATTCTCATTTTTTGGACAAGGTCTTTGCTTATGCCTCTATAAATAAATCTATGTATAAATGGATCTATAAAATATGTATTTTGGACTGAGGCTCTCATTTAAAATGCTCTATATCGGCCACTGTCAAATTTCAAACTTAATTTTTATGGGTTTTATGTAAAACTATTCAGAATTTATTTTTTTAACTATTTAGTTTTCCATTACAAAAGCCATAATGATACTTTATTGAATCTAAAAGCACAAATAATTTTAGCTTACTTTTTAAGAGAATTCCTCATTAGAGTTTGCCGTAGTGACTGTGAAATTTGATTAATATCAAGAGCATAGAAAGGCAATATCATCAGCTTTGTGCTGGTTTTTGAAAGTCCACATGATGATTTAAAGAACAAGTAAGGCAAACCTATACCTCCAGTCATGTTTAATCTTGCACACACCCAGAATTTCTTCTCTTCATAAGCACATTTGCATCTCTTGCTTACCACCAGAGACAGCGATCAATAATGATGAATAATAATATTATGTAACTCACTCAGAAGAGGCATATTACATGCAGTTTAGAAGTGATTTACATGAAAATCCCCCTTGAAATGCTGCAGGAGTCATTGATAAATGGGATCCTTAGAGCACAGTACATGACACACTAGCTTTGGACAGCATAATGGTTTGCCCATAAGTAAATAAGTAAATCTTTGTCATCACATGTAGCTATTTCTTTAATCTTCCTCTGCAATTATGGGCAACTGTGGACAGATACGGTGTGTTCACCTAATGGTCTCCGAAGAAGAAAGAATTATATATAATTTCAAACTGATGATAGCTTACAAAAATAGAAATTGCTGCCAATTTTAATTGAAGAAAAGTTTATCAGAGCTACTGTTTATCAAGAATGAAAAATATAGTGTACCTATAATCTCTTCGGGGAAAAAAAGGAATAAGAAAGTCAAGATTAAAACTTATTAGAAAAGATTTACTTTGAAAATAAATGCTTACTTAAGACAACATAGCTTTATTTGGAGTTCAAATTTAAATTTGCATGTAAAAATGAGAAGTAATACAAGCTTGATATCATGGATGTTGCTATAGACCCACAGCACTTGAAAAGGTGTATGTACTTAATTCTTGAATGATAGGTAGCTTTTTGATAACTATTCTCTAATTATTGATAAGTAACTTTAATAAACATTGTGTCACTCCTTAAAAGCATACACTTTGACAACTTTACAAGACCAAGAAAACACTAGGAAATCTGGAGTTTGTATGTATAACCAAATATATTTGGTTTTAGATCATGTCTATTTCCCAATTTGGCATTATAAAGAAGTGTGAAAAGTACTTAATATTTTCTTTGTTTCTGTTTTGTCTTATTTTTTTCCTATTTGGAAGCTAAGGCTCAAGGGCCTTGAGCCTTACATAAATGTGATCTATTATAAACTTTATCATGTGGAAAACATAAATCACTTGTGATTATAACTAACTTGAACTGCTTGCTGCATTTCTTTACATCTTTAAAAAAATGAGGTATTTTAAAGTTAATGTCTTAAAGAAATGTTCTCACAGGGAACACCTTTCCATTAAAAGATTATGCCAGTAAGAAACACCTGACTTTTGAAATTAAATTCCTATGTGAATAAGTGGAAGAATTGGCAAGATTTACTTTTGAATTCATAAGGCAGTTTTTAAATTTCTCATCACATTTTACACAGATCTCTAGATCTGCCTTTTTTCTTTTTCTCTTTTTCTTCCTTTCTCCCTCAGTGACTTCTAAGTCATTGTTGCAAGAAATTACAGCACACACTATGCCAAGAGCCTGAAAAGGTACTTTCTTTTCTTTTTCATTTTTAATATTTTTTATTGGAGTATAGTTGATTTACAATGTGTTAATTTCTGCTGTATAGCAAAGTGACTCACTTATAAGTATATATATATATATCTATTTTAATATTCTCTTCCTTTATGGTTTATCACAGGGTATTGAATATAGTTCTCTGTGCTCTACAGTAGGACCTTGTTGTTTATCCATTCTCTGTATAAAAGCTTACATCTGCTGACCCCAGCCTCCCACTCCATCCCTCCCCCAATGCCCTCCACCTTTGGCAACCACCAGTCTGTTCTCTATGTCTATTATTCTGTTTCTGTTTCATGGATAAGTTCATTCGTGTCATACTTTAGATTCCACATATAAGTGATATCATACGGTATTTGTCTTTCTCTTTCTGACTTCACTTAGTATGATAATCTCTAGTTGGCATTATTTCATTCTTTTTATGACTGAGTAGTATTCCATTGTATATATGTACCACATCTTCTTTATCCATTCATCTGTCGATGGGCATGTAGGTTGTTTCCATATATTGGCTATTGTGAATAGTGCTGCTGTGAACACAGGGGTGCATGTATCTTTTGTAATTATAGTTTTCTCTAGATATGTGCCCAAGAGTGGGATTGCTGGATCATATGGTAATTCTATTTTTAATTCTGAAAAGTTACTTTCCATGAGATAGTATATGTGAGAAAAACCAAAAACTATTTCCACAGATTATTTTTATACAGATGATATTAGAAATAACAAACAGAAAAGTCTTAGGCTGATTATATAAATCATAAACATTTCAAACTTATCTTTAGACAATAACTCTAATGAAAATAATTTACTAATTTGCAATGATAAAGTGTACATTTGCAATATAATTGTTCAGTGTACATATAAGCATCATTACTCTTCCTTTTTTATTCAGAAACACATTTTTGTGTCTTCTTTTCCAGTAAAAACATTTTATCATTTCCTCTCAGCTTAATGAAGCTTAGGTTGAATGATTCAGTTACTCACACTCAGTATTGACCATTTACTATGTTCCAGAAACTGTAAAAGACACAGGAACAAATGATTGATGTACAATAAGTCTCCTCTGAATCAGTACCCACAGATTCAACATTATGAGACTTCCCAAGTGGAGGGAGAAATGACAATATTCTGTAAGGTGAACTTCAAAGTTGACTGGATTTTTAAAGAGCTAATGTGAGAGATTCATTTGGTTTCAGTTACTATGTGTGAGCACAGACAAATACAGACAGAAGTACAGCATATAGAGATAAGGTATATTTCAAATGGTTAAATTTTTCTAGAGTATCTTTTTTTTTTTTAACATCTTTATTGGAGTATAATTGCTTTACAATGGTGTGTTAGTTTCTGCTTTATAACAAAGTGAATCAGTTATACATATACAGTATGTTCCCATATCTCTTCCCTCTTGCATCTCCCTCCCTCCCACCCTCCCTATCCCACCCCTCTAGGTGATCACAAAGCACCGAGCTGATCTCCCTGTGCTGTGCAGTTGCTTCCCACTAGCTATCTATTTTATGTTTGGTAGTGTATATATGTCCATGCCATTCTCTCACTTTGTCACAGCTTACCCTTCCCTCTCCCCATATCCTCAAGTCCATTCTCTACTAGGTCTGTGTCTTTATTCCCAATCTTACCACTAGGTTCTTCATAACCTTTTTTTTTTTTCCCCTTAGATTCCGTATATATGTGTTAGCATACTGTATTTGTTTTTCTCTTTCTGACTTACTTCACTCTGTATGACAGACTCTAACTCCATCCACCTCACTACAAATAACTCCATTTCATTTCCTTTTATGGCTGAGTAATATTCCATTGTATATATGTGCCACATCTTCTTTATCCATTCCTCTGATGATGGACATTTATGTTGCTTCCATGTCCTGGCTATTGTAAATAGAGCTGCAATGAACATTTTGGTACATGACTCTTTTTGAATTATGGTTTTCTCAGGGTATATGCCCAGTAGTGGGATTGCTGGGTCGTATGGTAGTTCTATTTTTAGTTTTTTAAGGAACCTCCACACTGTTCTCCATAGTGGTTGTATCAAATTACATTCCCACCAACAGTGCAAGAGGGTTCCCTTTCCTCCACACCCTCTCCAGCATTTATTGTTTCTAGATTTTTTGATGATGGCCATTCTGACTGGTGTGAGATGATATCTCATTGTAGTTTTGATTTGCATTTCTCTAACGATTAATGATGTTGAGCATTCTTTCATGTGTTTGCTGGAAATCTGTATATCTTCTTTGGAGAAATGTCTATTTAGGTCTTCTGCCCATTTTTGGATTGGGTTGTTTGTTTTTTTGTTATTGAGCTGCATGAGCTGCTTGTAAATCTTGGAGATTAATCCTTTGTCAGTTGTTTCATTTGAAAATATATTTTCCCATTCTGAGGGTTGTCTTTTGCTCTTGTTTGTGGTTTCCTTTGCTATACAAAAGCTTTTAAGTTTCATTAGGTACCATTTGTTTATTTTTGTTTTTATTTCCATTCCTCTAGGAGGTGGGTCAAAAAGGATCTTGCTGTGATTTATGTCATAGAGTGTTCTGCCAATGTTTTCCTCTAAGAGTTTGATAGTGTCTGGCCTTACATTTAGGTCTTTAATCCATTTTGAGTTTATTTTTGTGTATGGTGTTAGGGAGTGTTCTAATTTCATACTTTTACATGTACCTGTCCAGTTTTTCCAGCACCACTTATTGAAGAGGCTGTCTTTTCTCCACTGTATATGCTTGCCTCCTTTATCAAAGATAAGGTGACCATATGTGTGTGGGTTTATCTCTGGGCTTTCTATCCTGTTCCATTGATCTATATTTCTGTTTTTGTGCCAGTACCATACTGTCTTGATTACTGCAGCTTTGTAGTATAGTCTGAAGTCAGGGAGCCTGATTCCTCCAGCTCCATTTTTCTTTCTCAAGATTGCTTTGGGTATTCGGGGTCTTTTGTGTTTCCATACAAATTGTGAAATTTTTTGTTCTAGTTCTGTGAAAAATGCCAGTGGTAGTTTGATAGGGATTGCATTGAATCTGTAGATTGCTTTGGGTAGTAGAATCATTTTCACAATGTTGATTCTTCCAATCCAAGAACATGGTACATCTCTCCATCTATTTGTATCATCTTTAATTTCTTTCATCAGTGTCTTATAGTTTTCTGCATACAGGTCTTTTGTCTCCTTAGGTAGGTTTATTCCTAGATATTTTATTCTTTTTGTTGCAGTGGTAAATGGGAATGTTGTCTTAATTTCACTTTCAGATTTTTCATCTTTAGTATATAGGAATGCGAGAGATTTCTGTGCATTAATTTTGTATCCTGCTACTTTTCCAAATTCATTGATTAGCTCTAGTAGTTTTCTGGTAGCATCTTTAGGATTCTCTATGTATAGTATCATGTCATCTGCAAACAGTGACAGCTTTACTTCTTCTTTTCCAATTTGGATTCCTTTTATTTCTTTTTCTTCTCTGATTGCTGTGGCTAAAAATTCCAAAGCTATGTTGGATAATAGTGGTGAGAGTGGGCAACCTTGTCTTGTTCCTGATCTTAGTGGAAATGGTTTCAGTTTTTCACCATTGAGGACGATGTTGGCTGTAGGTTTGTCATATATGGCCTTTATTATGTTGAGGAAAGTTCCATCTATGCCTACTTTCTCCAGGGCTTTTATCACAAATGGGTGTTGAAAGCTTTCTCTGTGTCTGTTGAGATGATCATATGGTTTTTCTCCTTCAATTTATTAATATGGTGTATCACGTTGATTGATTTGGGTATATTGAAGAATCCTTCTGTTCCTAGAGTAAACCCCATTTGATCATGGTGTATGATCCTTTTAATGTGCTGTTGGATTCTGTTTGCTAGTATTTTGTTGAGGATTTTTGCATCTATGTTCATCTGTGATATTGTCCTGTAGTTTTCTTTCTTTGTGACATCTTTGTCTGGTTTTGGTATCAGGGTGATGGTGGCCTGGTAGAATGAGTTGGGGAGTGTTCCTCCCTCTGAAATATTTTGGAAGAGTTTGAGAAGGATAGGTGTTAGCTCTTCTCTAAATGTTTGATACAATTCGCCTGTGAAGCCATCTGGTCCTGGACTTTTGTTTGTTGGAAGATTTTTAATCACAGTTTCAATTTCAGTGCTTGTGATTGGTCTGTTCATATTTTCTATTTCTGCCTGGTTCAGTCTCGGCAGGTTGTGCATTTTTAAGAATTTGTCCATTTCTTCCAGGTTGTCCATTTTATTGGCATAGAGTTGCTTCTAGTAATCTCTCATGATCATTTGTATTTCTGCAGTGTCAGTTGTTACTTCTCCTTTTTCATTTCTAATTCTATTGATGTGAGTCTTCTCCCTTTTTTTCTTGAAGAGTCTGGCTAATGGTTTATCAATTTTGTTTATCTTCTCAAAGAACCAGCTCTTAGTTTTGTAGATCTTTGCTATTGTTTCCCTCATTTATTTTTCATTTATTTCTGATCTGATCTTTATGATTTCTTTCCTTCTGCTAACTTTGGGGATTTTTTGTTCTTCTTTCTCTAATTGCTTCAGGTGCAAGGTTAGGTTGTTTATTCGAGATGTTTCCTGTTTCTTGAGGTAGGCTTGTATTGCTATAAACTTCCCTCTTAGCACTGCTTTTGCTGCGTCCCATAGGTTTTGGGTTATCATGTCTCCACTGTCATTTGTTTCTAGGTATTTTTTGATTTCCCCTTTGATTTCTTTGGTGATCACTTCTTTCTTAAGTAGTGTATTGTGTAGCCTCCATGTGTTTGTATTTTTTTACAGATCTTTTCCTGTAATTGATATCTAGTCTCATAGCGTTGTGGTCGGAAAAGATACTTGATACGATTTCAATTTTCTTAAATTTACCAAGGCTTGATTTGTGACCCAAGATATGATCTATCCTGGAGAATGTTCCATGAGCACTTGAGAAAAATGTGTATTCTGTTGTTTTTGGGTGGAATGTCCTATAAATATCAATTAAGTCCATCTTGTTTAATGTATCATTTAAAGCTTGTGTTTCCTTATTTATTTTCATTTTGTATGATCTGTGCATTGGTGAAAGTGGGGTGTTAAAGTGCCCTACTATGATTGTGTTACTGTTGATTTCCCCTTTTATGGCTGTTAGTATTTGCCTTATGTATTGAGGTGCTCCTATGTTGGGTGCATAAATATTTACAATTGTAATACCTTCCTCTTGGATCGATCCCTTGATCATTATATAGTGTCCTTCTTTGTCTCTTCTAATAGTCTTTATTTTAAAGTCTATTTTGTCTGATATGAGAATTGCTACTCCAGCTTTCTTTCGATTTCCATTTGCATGGAATATCTTTTTCCATCCCCTCACTTTCAGTCTGTATGTGTCTCTAGGTCTGAAGTGGGTCTCTTGTAGACAGCATATATATGGGTCTTGTTTTTGTATCCATTCAGCCAGTCTGTGTCTTTTGGTGGGAGCACTTAATCCATTTACATTTAAGGTAATTATCAATATGTATGTTCCTATTCCCATTTTCTTAAATGTTTTGTTATTGTAGGTGTTTTCCTTCCCTTGTGTTTCTTGCCTAGAGCAGTTCCTTTAGCATTTGTTGTAAAGCTGGTTTGGTGGTGCTGAACTCTCTCAGCTTTTGCTTGTCTGTAAAGGTTTTAATTTCTCCATCAAATCTGAATGAGATCCTTGCTGGGTAGAGTAATCTTGGTTGTAGGTTTTTCTCCTTCATCACTTTAAATATGTCCTGCCACTCCCTTCTGACTTGCAGAGTTTCTGCTGAAAGATCAGCTGTTAACCTTATGGGGATTCCCTTGTGTGTTATTTGTTGTTTTTCCCTTGCTGCTTTTAATATGTTTTCTGTATATTTATTTTTTGATAGTTTGATTAATATGTGTCCTGGCGTGTTTCTCCTTGGATTTATCCTGTATAGGACTCTCCGTGCTTCTAGGACTTGATTAACTATTTTCTTTCCCATATTAGGGAAGTTTTCAACTATAATCTCTTCAAATATTTTCTCAGTCCCTTTCTTTTTCTCTTCTTCTTCTGGGACCCCTATAATTCGAATGTTGGTGCATTTAATGTTGTCCCAGAGGTCTCTGAGACTGTCCTCAGTTCTTTTCATTCTTTTTTCTTTATTCTGCTCTTCAGTAGTTATTTCCACTATTTTATCTTCCAGGTCACTTATCTGTTCTTCTGCCTCAGTTATTCTGCTATTGATCCCTTCTAGAGTATTTTAAATTTCATTTATTGTGTTGTTCATCGTTGCTTGTTTACTCTTTAGTTCTTCTAGGTCCTTGTTAAATGTTTCTTGCATTTTATCTATTCTATTTCCAAGATTTTGGATCATCTTTACTATCATTATTCTGAATTCTTTTTCAGGTAGACTGCCTATTTCCTCTTCATTTGTTAGGGCTGGTGTTTTTTTACCTTGCTCCTTCATCTGCTGTGTGTTTTTCTGTCTTCTTATTTTGCTTATCTTACTGTGTTTGGGGTCTCCTTTTCACAGGCTGCAGGTTCGTATTTCCCGTTGTTTTTGGTGTCTGTCCCCAGTGGCTAATGTTGGTTCAGTGGGTTGCGTAGGCTTCCTGGTGGAGGGGACTAGTGCCTGTGTTCTGGTGGATGAGGCTGGATCTTGTCTTTCTGGTGGGCAGGTCCATGTCTGGTGGTGTGTTTTGGGGTGTCTGAGGCCTTATTATGATTTTAGGCAGCCTCTCTGCTAATGGATGGGGCTGTGTTCCTGCCTTGCTAGTTGTTTGGCATAGGGTGTCCAGCACTGTAGCTTGCTGGTCGTTGAGTGAAGCTGGGTGTTGGTGTTGAGATGGAGATCTCTGGGAGATTTGTGCCGTTTGATATTGCATGGAGCTGGGAGGTCTCCTGTGGACCAGTGTCCTGAAGTTGGCTCTCCCACCTCAGAGGCACAGCCCTGATACCTGGCTGGAGCACCAAGAGTCTTTCATCCACACTGTTCAGAATAAAAGGGAGAAAAAATGGAAAGAAAGAAAGAAAGAGGTTAAAATAAAATAAAATAAAGTAAGATAAAATAAAATAAAGTTATTAAAATAAAAAATAATTATTAAGAAAAACCTTTTTGTAAAGTAAAAAAGAAACCAAAAAAATGGACGGACAGAACCCTAGGACAAACGGTGAAAGCAAAGCTATACAGACAAAATCTCACACAAAAGTATACACATACACACTCACAAAAAGAGGAAAAGGGGAAAAAATAATATATCTTGCTCCCAAAGTCCACCTACTCAATTTGGGATGATTGGTTGTCTAATCAGGTATTCCACAGATGCAGGTACATCAGGTTGATTGTGGAGCTTTAATCCACTGCTCCTGAGGCTGCTGGGAGAGATTTCCCTTTCTCTTCTTTGTTTGCACAGCTCCCAGGGTTCAGCTTTGGATTTGGACCCGCCTCTGCGTGTAGGTCGCCTGAGGGCGTCTGTTCTTCAATCAGACAGGACGGGGTTAAAGGAGCAGCTGCTTCGGGGGCTCTGGCTCACTCAGGCGGGGGGAGGGAGCGGTACGGAGGAGGCGGGGCGCGCCTGCGGCGTCAGAGGCGTCGTGACGTTGCAGCAGCCCGAGGCGCACCGTGCGTTCTCCCGGGGAAGTTGTCCCCGGATCATGGGAGCGTGGCCGTGGCGGGCTGCACCGGCTCCCGGGAGGGGCGGTGTGGAGAGTGACCTGTGCTCGCACACAGGCTTCTTGGTGGCGGCAGCAGCAGCCTTAGTGTCTCAGGCCCGTCTCTGTGGTCCGCGCTGATGGCCACGGCTCGCGCCCGTCTCTGGAGCTCGTTTAGGTGGTGCTCTGAATCCCCTCTCCTCGCGCACCAGGAAACAAAGAGGTAAGAAAAAGTCTCTTGCCTCTTCGGCAGCTGCAGACTTTTTCCCGGACTCCCTCCCGGCTCGCTGTGGCGCACTAGCCCCTTCAGGCTGTGTTCACGCCGCCAACCCCAGTCCTCTCCCTGCGATCCGACCGCAGCCCGAGCCTCAGCTCCCAGCCCCGCCCGCCCCGGCGGGGGAGCAGACAAGCCTCTTGGGCTGGTGAGTGCTGCTCGGCGCAGAGCCTCCGTGCGGGAGTCTCTCCGCTTTTCCCTCCGCACCTCTGTGGCTGCGCTCTCCTCTGTGGCTCCAAAGCTCCCCCCTCCACCACCTGCCGTCTCCGCCCGCGAAGGGGCTCCTAGTGTGTGGACACCTTTCCTCCTTCACGGCTCCCTCCCGCTGGTGCAGGTCCCATCCCTATTCTTTTGTCTCTGTTGTTTCTTTTTTCTTTTGCCCTCCCCAGGTACATGGGGGAGTTTCTTGCCTTTTGGGAGGTCTGAGGTCTTCTGCCAGCGTTCAGTGGGTGTTCTGTAGGAGCAGTTCCACGTGTAGATGTATTTCTGATGTATCTGTGGGGAGGAAGATGATCTCTGCGTTTTACTCTTCCGCCATCTTCTCTCTCACTTTTTTCTGCAGTATCTTATAATTGTGAGTACTCTCAAAACAATATATATTGGGTCATTTAAACCAGTGTTTCTTGAAGTGTGATCCACAAAAAAATTATTGCACATACAAAATAAGTACAGAAAATTATAACATAAGTATTAACAACTTTTATAGTAAGTTATGTCTGTTGAACCTATAGAAAAAAAGGGGCTTCATTTTGTGTATATTTTAAAAAGTTCTATTTCTAGAATTGATTTTTATTTTGTTTTCCAAAACATTGGTCTGTAACAGATTGAAAAGTTTAAAAAAAAAAATTCTTCACCATAGATCATCTAAGAAACACTGATTTATTTAAGTTGTAAATAAGAACTCTAATGAGAAATTAAAGTTTTGCCTTTTGATAATAAACTCCATAACATCTGTGAATATCAAAATCTTTTGTTTGTTAATCCGTGTCAAAATTTTCACAAACGGGGTTTCTTAATTCTTAAATATTATTCAGTGGGATGAGATAATGAACCTTAATCACCCCTAGGAAGAAAATAAAAGAGGTTATTTACATTTATTAGTAATTCTCTTTTGTCTAAATTACCACACAATCATATAAGAAAGCTCATGTTAAAAGAACAAACTTGTATTTTTATTTCTCAGTGCAATATTTTACAAAGAATCTGTCATATTTAACATATATTTAAGGGTGAACAAAAAATTTTAAGATGAAATGATACTGTCTAGCTGTTACAGCTTTATTAAAATGCCTTTGCAGAAACATTTGCATTCTAAAGATCTTATAGCCTTGATCAAATAGACACAAATATTTTTCAGAACATGTTTGCCTTATATAATTTATATTTTCTATGGCATTCAACCTGGGAATTTAAAAAAATAGAATGAATAATGGTTGAAGAAACAGTATTTTTCTAGCTGTCCCTCAGCAACTCTTATTGAACTTTCAACTCTTTAAAGTTGGCTTCTTACTTCTGAGAGTCTTCAGGGAAAATCTCATATATGCTTAGAAATACGTGTAGCATTTTCCATTTTTATTTCATCATGCTCAGTTTCTTCTCTGGCACTTTGAGATGATGTTAGGTGCTGAAGCTTCAGAAACCCTGGAAAGTCAGGAATTCTTGTTAAGGTGCATATCTGTTCCACTCTCTTGCCACTGCCACTGTCTTTGCTGCCACTGTGACTGGTGCCAATAGGATGTCCTGTCCATACTGACTGAAGTCGTTCTGAGGCAAAGCTGAGCCTCTCTGAAGCTTCTGTCCTCTTCTGAGAACTAGCACAGTTGTACCAAGGATGGCAGGGTGTTTTGCAGACATGATTGTTACAACAGAAACACTCAGTACTCTGAGCTTTCTGTCATACCATTGCTGCAGTTGACCCCAGACTCTATACTTTACTCCTGGCAACTCAATGTTTGTATTAAATCAGTTCCTTCAGTTTTTAAGTTTATTCTGTGTAAGTGTGTGTTTGGTTTGGGTTTTGATTTTGATTGCTTGCCTGTTTATTTTTAATTCAGAGCTTTTGTCTTTCTAGAGCCCAGCATGGGCTTATTGTGGATAGGGCTAGGAGAAGAGATATGAACAATCTGTATAATAAGCGTAACAGGATCCTTTGCTGGAGCAATTTCAGTGCACCAAGCTCGGGGTTTGACTTTCGGTGGTCTACTGTTTACCGTCATTTAGCCCTGGAAAGCCAAATATATTCTGCATCTTAGGTTGTTCACAGGTTAGGTAGAGGTGGTTTTGTTACATGAGCAAGCATTTCTTAGAGAATCATTTGCTAAATGGAATGTTCACGAGCCTTAGCTTTGCTTTATACTTCACCATATGTACATATAAGATTATAGTTTATCATACTTTTTACCATTGCTCTTTTTTTTTTCTTCTATCTCCCTTTCATCTTCTTTCTATCCCACATGTCCATTGTTCAGGTTTCCTACTATGGTTTCTTCTTACTGAAGAATGATAACGTAAGCTGAAATATTTGGCCTTAATGAATTAACAAAGGAACTGGAATTGAAAATCATGTTTTAAGTCATTTTTTTCAATTATCTTTACTGTTTGTCTAAGTGCCAGTGAATTTTCAACATTTCATGAAATTATTCTCTTGCTGTCCTGGTAATGTTCATCTCATAGCCCATCACTGTCCTAAGCTCACTTTGAAATTAGAAATGCACTTTAAATCATGATATATTCCAAATCCCTGAGAACTTTTTTCCTTTGTAATAAGAAAATAAAATCTTTGGTTTTGCATACATAGAATAGTAGCTTGAACTGATTTGATTATTCTTCAATTAAACTCCACTATGTACCATTTTAGTACTTCTTCTGTAAGTACTTCCTGAGTTAATAGCTCAGTGAAAGGTTAAAGAGCTATTAGCAGATTTAAACAGTCTTGTTTAAAGGAAGAAACCATGTTTTTGCACCCCATTAGCTGAAAGGTATTAATGAAAGATATGGCTTATTAGGCAATAAGAATGAAAACTGGAAGCTTTCACTTTGCCATGGAGTGTCTGAGGTTGGCATGAAGCTTGTGAGCAAATTAACGTTTTAAAGCAAATTTAAAATTTTATATTACTCTTCCAATTTCTAAAACAAGATTATAAATGAGAAATTATTTTCTCTTAGTGATATTTCTAGAGGTATTTACACAAATGCTAGTAGTAACCACACATGTAAATCTGCGGTAAGATTAGAGGGGCCTGCCAGATAAAATAGAGAATGCCCGCATTAAATTTAACTTTCAGATAAACAATGAATAACTTTTTAGAATAAGTATGTCCCAAATATGCATGAGACAGTTATTCTAAAACAAATTATTTATCTGAAACTCACGTTTAACTGGATGTCCTCTATTTTTATTTGCTAAATCCATAACCCTAAGCTAGAAACCAAAGAAGACAATCACGAAAGTGATGACTAGTGAATCTAGTTAAATAGCTTAGTTAATTCTTAATTTTCTTCATTAAGAAAATAGGAATTATCTCCAAGATATTATAATAGGCCATGTACACGAAGAAAAAAATGCATGTTTAACCATTTCTTGCTCTAGTTATCTGTAGGTCAGTAAAGAAAGTATATCTCTTTGAAAAGACTCATTTGTAGCTAACTGATGAAGTGAGATGTCTTTTCTGGGTGTGATACATGTAGTTTGAGTTACCTGTCCTATTCACAGCCACCTTCTTTACCTTGAGAGTGGAATAAACTTACTTGGAAATGTTATAGCATTTATAACTCTTCCCTTTTTACCCTCCAAACACACCATTCTCATTTTGCCACTGCTGGTTGTTCAAGGTGCACATTAAATTTCAGTGGGAGCATATTGCTCTGTGAATTTCATACCTGGTTAATGTGAGCCAGAGCAAATTTTCTTTGAGGAGCAGAGCTTAGATTATGTTGAGTCCTGACAGGAGTGGTTAGCATATATGTCAAAACAACATATAAATCAGAATTGTGGCAAAGCAGAAACAGATGCGTCATCAGTGTGTCAATGAGAAATTCATTAGTTGACCTAAGAAAGAAACGGACAATTTTCTGCGAGCCAAGTTTGAGGATTATAGCCTGGGAAGACCATCTCAGAAATCTTTGAGAACTGTTCCGCCGGTTAGAAGTGAAGGCACAGTTATATAAGTTTTTTGTTTGTTTTGCTTTTTGGCTACACCGCACGACATGCAGGATCTTAGTTCCCTGACAAGGGATTGAACCCGTGCCCTCTGCAGTGGAAGCGCAGAGTCTTAACCCTGGACCGCCAGGGAAGTCCCAAGTTTTTTGAGACAGAGAAGTGTACATCAAATGATGCATTATTGACAGTTTACATCATCCAGATCTAAGCATTGTCATAGTAAGTCATGTGACCCATTACAAGACCAAGAAGGAACGCTGTCGTTTACGGAGTTGTCTTGGTGGTGCTGGGAAAATGTTGCTGTCTATGGTTGAGCTGGTGTTCCTGCCGATGGGGAGGTTTGGTCAATGCATAATGCAGATACACAATGCATAGTGAGGGGAGAGAGGAAGCCAAAGGGCAGAGAAGAAATTTTTATGTTTAAATTTTTCTTGTCTTACCATAAAATACAAATTTTATTTCACAGTTGTTGCTTGAATATCTTTTACATAATTCTGCTGAGTATATTCTAAGTTCTACTCATTCTAGTTAGAATATGAAGGAAAAAAGAAGGGTGAGTAAAGGAAGCTGTTGTAGGTAACAGTTCAGATGGCGAACACTTGATTTGCTGGAGTGCATCCTATAACTGTATAATTGTAATAACTAACAGAAACATTCAACCTCCATGTTTATATAGCTACAATTTAATAATCATCTTATATCTTTGTAATTAAATAATTATTTGGTATGTTTATCAGGATGGAGTGCTTTTCTTCTCCATTAATCATAAATAAAGTGTACTGGCTTTATACTTCATAGTCCTTAAGTTGGTTACAGCATGGATTTGATAATATGGAATTGTAAGTAGTATACACAAGTGTTGCCTTTGAAATGATTGAGTTTAAGGGGGAAAATATTGTGAGATCAGTACACTTTACTACTGGTGCAAAACTAACTCAGAGGACATATCGTAATAGCAACACACCAGGCATTATTTGCTAACAAAAAAATAAGTATTTTTCTAATCTGCACACAATGATATGTAATACTTACCAAGCATGCCAATAAATAACAATGTGAACAAAAGGGAGCATGAATATTAGCAGTACGATCTTACTGGGTCACATAATCCTCCACTAATACACAAAAGTAATCTACTTGTTTCTTTGGTGCCTGTTAACAGTTTCCTGATTATTCATGTGTCCAAAAAAAATTAATGCCTTGAAGCCCTAAACCTGGCGAGTATAATGATCATGGCTCCCCATGGATCTGAAAAAATTAGATTGTTGGTTTGAGACAGATGCAGCTATAACCAGAGGGAATGCTTTTGCATTCACATCACAATGCAGCAGAAACATCATTTAGAAGCTTTAATACATATTAATACTATGTTCAAGACAATTATAAGCTCCAGCAAAGAAAAAATAAAGATCCAGGAAAAGGATGAAGTTCCTCAATACTAGAAGCTCCACTAAAGACAGTTACAGACATATGGTAATTCCACAATTAATTTTAGTACATGAACTAGAATAAAGCCCTATGTAAATGCACTAGAAATACATTCAAAACAAGGTCAGAAAAAGGAATACAGAGCGATACTCTTCACGGTGTAAAGCAAAGGAAAGGACCATGAATCCACTAGTCCTAGTTATCTTATTTCTTCATTAAATAGATTCATATTTGTGCTCTCAGAAAGTAATTATTAGCTCAGAATTTTATTTGATCTATCCCACTAATTTTAGTAGAATATTTATCATATAGGTTTTTTTAACAAAAATATATATAAAAGTGCTGAAGATATTTGTTAAGGAAATCATATACCAAAGGCAAAACTTTGCTCCAAGAGACTCATAAACATTGTTTGAAAACAAGTAAATACTAGATATAGAGATAATTTACCCAGATACTTTGAGAAACAAGGGGAAAGGGATCTCTATTTATTGAGTACTTACGCAAGTACATGGCACTTGTGTGTTTTTAAGACCCTTATAGCAATCACCTAATTATCATACCCATTTTAAAAACAGGGGTGTGGCCTTAAAGGGAATACATGACTTGTCCAAAGTCACAGAACTAATAATCATATAAGGCAGGCTAAGAAACTCCCAAATACTACTTAATAGTTGTACAACTTACTTAAGATACTTAATCTCTGTGTGCCTGTTTCCTATTCTATAAAATAAGATAATAATTGCCTATACAATGGGTTATTGTAATGAGTAAAGCAATTAGTGAACATGGAGAACTTAGAACTGTAATAGCACATAGTAAATTCTATTTCTGTTTAAGTGTACAGTTCTCTAGCTCCACGTTTGTTTCACTGCACCATAGAAAAACTGGACTTTGAATTTACATGGCTAACAATGTGCAAACATTTATAGCACTAAAACAGTATTGATTTATATAGATTTATTCATTGCCTGCTGCAAGACTGACTGTATACCTGCATTTAATATTTCTTGGCTATTAACTTCATCAATTGAAAAATAATAAATACACAAATCATAAGTGGTGTATTAATTATTACTATTGCTCCCTGATTTTTTGAACACTTAAATATAGGTCAGGACGTGTGCTAAGCAGCGTGCTAGAGAATACACAGAAAATGACAAATGAGTAATTGAGGTCTCTGAATTTTAAAAAAAGCCAGAAAGCTACATTATCAATATATGAAGAGAATCCGAAGAAACGGTTTCGAAATTAGTTGAAGAATTGAGATACCAACTGTGTCTAATTGAACATTTGGCAATAATGGAAATGCTCTATACCTACTGTCTCCAGTACAGGAGCCACAAACCATATATAGCTACTGGGCACTGGAAATGTGGGTATTGTGACTGAGGAATGGTATTTTGTATCTGATTGTCTTTTAATTAATTTAAATTTAAATAACTACATGTGACTATTGGACAGCACAGCTCTAGACAGACAGCAAGGGAGAGCCGATGCCACTGCCACTTGGGGGTTGAGACAGCCATGGAAGCAGAATTCGTGAGGCGGGTCCTTGGTCATTCCTTTCTGTGGGAAGGAAGTGACCTGAACCTAAGAAGGAAAGGGGTTAGCATATCGGGCAAATGAAAACCAAATTAGAAAGAATTTGCAGAGATCTCAAACTAATAGTCCTTGGTCCACACTGGGTGTATGAAAAAGTAGAAAATTTACATAAAAACCTCAACTTCCAGCTTCTCTGAAAAAAATAGAAATATATGGAGCAAATTAATTAACCTCTCTGAGGCATATTTTCATTATTTGTGAAATGTAAAAGATAGATGTAAAGACATTATTCCATCCCGAAAGTGTACCATATGATTATACATTATTCTGTTAGACATTTCTGTTTTTATTCTATCTGTTTAGCACAGTTTTCTGTAGCAATTGTCTAATAACTCCAAGGTCATACCTTCTGTCCTCAGAAAGTTCAGTTAGTTTCAGGCTATTGACTAGCCAGCCATCACATAAATATTTCTTTGCTTATGGAGAAAAAGTGTGTTTCTGCTAAGAAGTGTAAGTGTTTCTACTGAGAAAAGTAAAGGTGCAGACTTCTTTCACTGTGGTTCATTATTGCAATCTTCACACATACACAGTAGTACGCAACGTAAATTGGACTATTACAGATGCCACTGCCTGGATGAGCTTGACTTTTTTGTAAAAAGTGTAATTCATTTTTCAAATAATTGATTACAACCCTAAGCTGTACAATAAATTCTTCATCTGACACAGTGCCCTAGAACACTCTATTTGTCCTACATAGATGAGCACTTTATCCCTAAACAGTAGTCTGTATACTGAGTCTACTGTAGTACCAGGAAGATATGTGTTTCACAATAAATATTTAGGTAATAGATGTATTTTATTTTCAAAGTCTTTATTCCTTCTGATTATTGATTTATAACAAAGTCTTGCAAATGTGTATTCAATAAGAGCTCCCTGGAATTTAGAAATAACGCCTGCAAAATGCATGATAAATGGCAAACCTCTTACATAAAAAATGCCTAAGTTTCATGTTGTTCAGTTTGACTATTTTTCTGTGAGGTTTTAAAAATCTAGAGCTGTCAAAGTCTTTTTGACCACTTCTCCGTTTTGGATAATTTCAGCCCTATTTTTTTTTAAGATTGCTTGGTTTACTGAGAATTAATTCTTCCTTTGAAGTTACATAAATTCTGTAAAGATTTAAAATACCACAGATTGTTTATAGCATTATTTTTAAATGATCACATTATAACACAGATACATTTTGGTAATGTATAGTATCAAGTAAAGGAAATGAATCATGGAAACATAACAGATCTGTGCTCTAAAAATTTCTCTGCTACCACAAATTCATTCTTGTGTCACATAGATCTTTTTTTCCTAACATTATTTAATCTTGATAAACGTTGCATTCTAAGTAGCACTGATTATTTCTGAACCATAAATATTACAGATGCTAAGTTATTTTGTCACCTCAGTCAGTTCTGACTTCATACTCCTACATCTATAGATTATATTTTGGAATAGTATTTGTCGTAAAGCAATTGTCTAGCAATAGAAACAAAGAAAATGTGCGCTACCTTTACGTAACTCCTTGTCTTGTTTTAATACTATAATTTCATTAATTCCCTAGTTTTTATTTATATTATTTACCTGTTATAAATTTCTTCAAAGAACTTTATCTTGTGAGTGAATATTTTAACATGGATATTCAAGTATTGATATCTTTGGTAGGTCAGACAATGCTAGAATGTCTGACCCATCTATAATTCCAGAATAAAGAATTTAAGAAAAATTGAGACATCGTTTTTACTCTCAATAACACTCTAGGAGAGGCTAAGAAAACAAAGTGAAGACTAAGAACAGGAGAAAAAAAATTAACCACATTGTAGTATTATAAGGCAGCACAAGCCATACACAAAAATACCAGGGGAAAAAAAAAAAAAAAAGAAAGGAAAGATTCATTTTGCTTCTGAAAAGCAAGAAAGGTTTTGAGGGCAAGTGCAATTCATGTCAGACTTTGAGTAACAAATAGGATTTTGATAGATAAGAAAGGGACATAGACCAAGAGGATAAGTTAGAGTTAACTTCTAGATGTTTTAAATAACAGCTGGATTTTATTGCAGGAAATAAGGAGATACTGAAGATTTTTAATTTACAGGGATATGGATGATGTTTAATTGTTATTAAGAGCCTACTTCTCAAACTTTATTATACAGCAGAATTGTTTAAAGGCATTTTGAAACACGCATTACTTGACCTCACCCCAGTGTTTCTGATTCAGTAAACTTGAGTGGGGCCTGAGAATTTCCTAACTGGTTCCCACGTGATGCTCACACAGGGGGCTTGAACCACTCTTGGTGAAACACTGATCAAGAGCAAAACTTTTCCCTCAGTGGTTCTCTCCAGCCTCCCAGGTAAGGGAGTCATAATATTGAACTATATTTTTTATTAGCAGCTAACTTGCAATGCATATTGAAACTCTCTGAGAGGTAGATCCTGGAAGAAAATGCATGCAAATACACAAAATTAAACCCTCCGCTAATTGAACAATAGTAACTAGAGTAAGGTCCTGGAAGCTATAATACTATTCTACCTGTATGAGTTAGGGTCCTGGGAGGAAACAGAATTCATGCAGATGGTTTAAATAAAGAGTGTTTAATGAAGAGCTAGTTATAGAAATACTGACACAGTTGACGCAGCTGGAAGCCAGTGCCATCCCAGGTGCTAAGGGGAAAGTGGAAATAGTGTTATCAGAATCCATGGAGAGCTGGAGCCATGATGCAGAGGCTGGTCCCTAGAAAGCTTTGGAGTTTTCTTAGAGGGATGCAGCTATGGTCAGAGAAGTAGTGAAGCAGGAAAAGAGGTAGAAAGAAACACCCCAGCACCTCTCTCCCTTTGTACTCCAGTCTCCTGCTTGTGCCTTCTTTTGGCTGAAATTCAACCTGAAGCCAGTATGTGAGGTACACCCAGGGGAAGCAGCCCAATATCCAAGGCACAGATAAGTTCTCAGAAGACTGAGCATTGTAAGTGAGGGAACTAGTTCTACTTTCTTCCCTTGTGTTAATTTTAAGCCCTACTCTCAGTTCTATTTTATGACTTTGTATTTGGGCAGCAACAGGCTGAGCATGAAGCAGCATAGAAATGAGATGAGCAGTCTAAATGCTAACTTACTAGGGACTGACAAGTGTTTTTAGAGTTGCTTCATCAATTGGGCAAAAGTTCAAATACTCCTACTACAGCAAAACTTTAATCAGAAGCTCTCATAACTCAGAAATGCTGTTAAAAGCCTGTTGTTTGCTCTGACTATAAGAAGATAAATGACTGTCCAAGCTGCAGAGGGATGATTTGCTCTTTCTTTAAGGCCCTGAGCCTGTTGTATAAATACCAAGAAGGCAGTAAGAGCTTAGTTGTCCCACCATCAAAGAGGAAGTGCATTTTAGAATTGGTTTAAAGACCTGAAGGTAGTTTGATGTGATAAATACCAGCACTATTTTATAATTCTCAGTCATAAACAAGAGAGTGGCTTTATTGTCTTAATTATTTTAGGATCCCTTCCTGTAGTCTCTCCAGAATTTCTGAAGCAAGAGCAGAGGCAGAATTCATTGCCTGATGGTAGCAATAAGACAGTACTTGACATTCAAGATGATAGAAATATCTCAATTGTCTTTTTAGCCTTAAGTCCTTTGACTTTTCTAAATGCATCTTAAGTATAAAGCAAAGTAAGTAAATCATTTTTCACCCAAAATGCCACATGTTTAACTCATTCTACATTTTTGTTCATGCAATTTATTTTGCTAAAACCATCTTTTCTTATTCTATGTTTCCTTGTTAAAATATGTAAAGTTTCATCTCAAATATTTGTCTTTCCGTGAATCCTTCTTTGATTCTTCCAGCAAGAAACTTGAATACTCAGAGCACAATATGTTACTTTTAAGCCACTTTTATCTTTCTTTATACTACAGTTAAAAATAACTAACCATTTTATACCCTCAATTTGAAGCACACTTTACCTTTTGTTGCTGTGATTTATAGAGAAACATTTGTACGAGCCTTTTGCGGGAAATATCTGAATAGCTATGACTTTCTGTAAGTTATTTAATTTAAGGTCATTTTATCTCTCTAGTCTCATCTGTAAAATGATTCCTATATAATTTACCTCAAAGTGTTATAGTGAGGTTCAGATGAACAAATGATGATGAAAATTAGCAAATGGAAGAGTAGACTATAAATGTAGTTCAATTACTTATTATTTTTAGTGTCTTTTATATGGTAGGAAACCAGAGAGGTTGTATTAAATTGAAGAAAATTGGAAGTTCACAGAAAACTATACTGGAGTTACAAATCCTTAATTATTCTGAGTGTGTAAAGAAAAAGAGAGGGGAAAATATCTCAACATTTTCTTCGTGATTATGAAGCCAGAGCAAAACATATACCCATGTACATGTGTGTAAATATGTATGTGAGGTTTGTTTTGAAAAAGGTTTTAAAATATTTTATGAAGATGTATGAGAAGTATCAAGGTGTACCAACAGAATAGTAAGATGGAAGAGGTGAGGTACTGATGTCAAAAGTAAAATCAGGGATGGAAAATGCGATAAAATCAGGATTCCTATTAGTATACTGCATGTACGCCATTAGAGCCTCATCACTTGCTGAATTAGGCCAGGAGATTAGTTCTAAACATTCTAAGACCTGAAATAAAGTTTTATCTTAGATGTAGGAGCCTCCAAATCGTATGATAGTCAAACAGAAGGGGAAAAAAAAGATGAATTGGTCAAGAGAAGCACAACTATTTCTGGGGCTGAGTCCAAAGAAAGAATTCGTCCTTTAGCCTCTTTAAGATTATATATCTTAATGTGGTGAACAGTGACATTCTTGGAGTAAATATCCAGAGCTGTTGGTTATTTCCCTGCATCAAAATGGAGGGCACCGTGCCAAAGCATAGTTCTCTGAGCCTACACCCCAGGAGGTCATTAATATTACGATATGTGATTGCCTCAGTGTGACAGTCAAAAGACACACTTTCATATACCCAAGAAAAAGGAGCTGTGTGCTTTTCAGAAAATCCACCATAAACTTCGTTGCTCTAAACTGAGGTCTTGATTACTACTGTCAGGTGGTTAATGTGATAGCAAATACCCTTTTTCTGATCTAAGGCCGTTTGATTTAACAGTTAGTCAAGTAGGGGCTACAGTTGATAGGTTCTGACAGATGCCTAAATTAAAGGCCATTAAGTGGGAAGCTTGATCTCAGTACAAGTAAAGAAGGAATTCTGTAAGTATCTGGAAAAATGAACCTCAAACTTAACAGTTTTATCTCTGTTGTGTGAGATTGTTGGAAGGAGGGGACTATTGGGTATTTTCTTTATTTACATATTTCATACTTTTAAAGATTTCTACAGAATAATATATTGCCTTAATATTAAAAAAATATTTCAGAACCCCACCGCAAATCAAAACTAAAAATAAAGTAGTAACTGATTCTGGGTTCTCTGCACAACCACCTTAATGTCTGGTTGAGGGCTTCATGTTCTCAGCCATAAATTAGTGGTTCCCAAACTGTTGATCACAATTCACTGGTAGAATGCCACGAAATAGGTATTCAATGATAAATACAGTTTGGAAATGCCACCTTATGTCATCCTCTTGGTAATTCACAATATGCATGACTGTATTAAAAAATACCTTTGAAGTCTTGTATTAAAGAATCATTTTGGACTTGGTTTAACCTACAGGGGTTGGAAGTGGGCAGGACACCCCTTCTAAGGGGCACCTGAAAATATGTGTGTGTGAAATGGATGGATGTTTGGTTGTCACAGATTGGATGGACATGACTGATATTTACTCAGCTGGGGCCAGGGTTGCTAAAAATGCTCTTAATATATAAGCCTATTTCATAAAACAAAGATGTGAAAGTGCTTAAAATACCAAAAGTTCCCTCATTGAGAAATACTGTTTCTAACAAACTTATTTGACATGAAACAGTATTTTGTAGCATTCTTATTGCATACTGTAGAATAGTGATTATCCTGAAATTTATATTTTAGTGTAAAGCCATAGATTCCAATGTACACTACCTTTCTTGACCTTCCACTTGGTTGTCTTCAAAATGCCTCAGAGTTAGTGTCTAAAAAAAGAACCACATGTTTCCACTCCCCACCAAAATGTCCACTTCCCCAAATCAGAATATTTGTTATCTTGGTAAACAGAACTATCAGCCATTCGTTTGTTCAAGACAGAACCCACGATCCTAAATTTTTGTTTATATCCCATAGCTTCTTTACTCCATTCTACCTGCAAAGTATATTTTGACTCCTTATTTCTAAAACCACAAAAGGTAAAAACCTGAAGTTAGGTTATAATATAAAACATAAATATTAAAACATTAAAAATAGAGATTTTTTCCTTTAAGGAGGAGAAAAAATTAGAATAGAAATGAAAAATAAGTTAGAAAACTGGAGCACCAAATTTAAAGAAATAGAAAGTGAACTAAAGTTGGAGATTAAACAGTTGGCTGAAATACTAGAGTAGCCAGCCAAGTCATAGTGTCTCTGCATCCTCTTTCCAACTCATTCCCCAACTCTTCCACCTCTGTCCTCAACTCCCTCCCTAACCCACCTCCCATGCATACTCCTTTGCTCAGAGCCAGGCTACTGGCTTCACCTGTGATCTGCAGATTTGGGGTTGTCCTGGTGAGCAGGAGTCATCAGAGAAGTTTTTCCCTTGCTCTGTTCAGAAATTTCTAAGAAATGTCAGATGTAGCCTGAACAAACTAAGCTCTTGGGACTAGAGGAGAAAGCCATCTATCTACTGATAGTTATTTTATTTATTTTTAATTGTGTTCCAATTTCACTATCATTTTAACACCAGTCTTCTTAATCAGTTACTTTGTTCTGTATTTGCACTTGTCCCTCTTCTTCCTCCTGTCTGCTTTCCAATTTTCCTCTGTTTTTTTTAAACGTATTTTAACACTTCTGTGATTCTTTGCTTTGTTTCCTATGAAAATGAAAGGAAAGAGGACTCATGGAGCAAGATTTGTGTGCATATTTTAAAATGTGTGTATTTGTAAATACCTCAATATTTTCTTTACTAAAAGTTATATTTGATGGAAATAAAAGTTACCATTTTCCCAACTTGATAGAGATATAATTGACATATAACATTGTGGAATTTTAAGGTGTGCAATGTGTTGATTTGATATATTCATATGTTGCAAAATAATCACCATAATAGTATGAGCTAACACTTCCATCCCATCACACAAACACCATTTCTTTTTGGTAGTGATAACATAAAAGATGTACTCTCTTACCAACTTTCCAGTTTATAATACAGTATTAAGAGCTATAATCACCATGCTCTACAAATTAGCTCCTTAGAACTTGTTCATCTTACACTGGAAGTTTGTACCTTTTAACCAATATCTCTCCATTTCCTCCACCTCCCAACCCCTGGTAACCATCACTTTACTTTTTCTCTGAGTTTGCTTTTTTAGATTCTACATGTGAGTGATATCATGTAGTATTTGTTAAAAGTTACTATTTTTAATTTAATAAATAGTTACTGAATATCTGTGTTTAATGAAAAAATGGAAATTTTAGAACGTTATTTTTACAATGATTCATTTTTGTATAGTATCTATACATACATACAAACAGCCATATCTCTGGAGAATCAAAATGTGAAAAAAATTGTTTTCTTAAACCCTCTGTAGACATATCACATTTACAATGAACATATGTTACTTTTGTAATTAGGAAAATAAGCAAATATATTTCAATGCTTCAGTTCTATATATGGGGTCCTGACAACTATATCATAGGGATAATGTCAGTTGAAAGGTACTCTGCCCATAGGAAGTTTATCAACCAGGCTAAGAGATCCGGCTGCAAGTATTGACACACAGAGAATTTATTGCCTCTGTGTGCACAAGCAGTACAGATTGTCCTTGTTTAAATGTCTGAAGTTTATTGCTAATATAATAAATTTTCATTACATTTCATTTACAGTAAAGAAATATATAATAAAGAAATGAAACGTTGCTCGTTTGAATCCTCTATAAATGAAAGATGGCATACTGTTTCCTGCAGTACTTGTAAAGAATGTGTAATGAAAGGAGACGGTGTTTTAAGTGAGAGGTTCAAAACAGTAGCTAATGTTCCTTAGCCAAGACTACAAGCGTGCAATTAGCAGAAGGTTAAAAAGTACAAAGCAAAGCAAACAAACAAACAAAAAGCAACTCATGTGAATAGAGTAAAATACTTAAAAATATACTTATGATTCCACATGTAGTTGAAATAATTTATTTTTCTCATTAAGCGGGATGAATAAAGAACAAAATATTATAAACAACAATTAATTATAATGCAATAAAGGTGATCATGTATTCTTGACTTGATTTTCCAATCTAAGTATTTCTTTTAATTGTGGATTAAATATTGATTTGGCTAAAACATTGGATTAGCAAACCTAAGAGATTCATCCTTGTGTATTTTTCCACTTTTTTGTTTGAATTTGTTGTATAGATTCTATCTTATCTCTCTTTGTTAAAATAACACTGTGAAATGAAAACGTAGATGGCATGGGAGTAATGTTTCATAAGGGAGTAAAGGGAAAGATGGCATGTATGTATCTTTCTGTGGTCAGGAAGAGGATAGTGAGACCAAAACCAGTGTTGGCCAAAAGGCAGCTTGAAATGTTAGGTTGATGAGTGAACTGTAAACAGACAAATTTTAATTTTAGGAACACCTGTAGTTTTAAAAATGATAATTTCTTAGTCTCACATCAGAATCCTTTCCATTTAGTTTAAGCACAGAATGGGATCCAGTTCTACAAAAAAATTTTACTAGTATATGACATTCTGTTTTTTCTTATTATGTGTTCTGGAAATCTCACCAATTAAGGCACATTAAGCCTACCTCATTCTTTCTAATAGCTATGTAATGGTCCATTGTGTAGAAATGGTAAAATTATATCTTATTGTTCCATTATTTTGGGGAATTTAGGATATTTCCATTAGTTACTTTTTTAAAAAAATGGTACAAAAATGTACATTTCTGCATATTTACATATGTACATACACACACATATATATCTATACATACTGTGTATATATATATAAATGTACATATATAATGTGTATATATACACTTGATTAATTGTATCTGTAAAGAAAATTCTTAAACATAGAATTATAAATGTGTATTCATATGTACATATAGTATGCATATTATGTATATATAATATATACATATAATATATAATATGCATAATATACATAATATGCATATTATATATATAATGTATGTTTATACACATATACCGTTGAGCAATTATATCTATAAGGATAATTATTAAAAGTAGAATTACTGTATTGCAAGGTATGCATGCTTTAAATTTTGGATATATTTACATAGTCAAATTACTTCGTATTCTTTGTTGTCATGCACACAAAAGCCTGCTTCACTCCCAGATTAAACAAAACAAAGCAAAAAACTCCAGTTTTCTTTTAGTATTTTATGGCTTCAGCTTTCATGTTTGATTTTTGATGCAGGTTGAATTTACTGTGGAGAAAGGAATGAGGGGACTACAAATGTGCAGTGACAAAATCAAAGCCTAAATAGTTAAACACTACTTGCTCATGGTCACGAGTCTACAGATATCTAGGACAATGGTAGACATAGACTGTGTGTGAGAATAAGAGCACAAAAACCATATTTAAAAAATAATAGCATTAATACTTGCCATGTTTTAAGCATTTCAGTTAGTCATTTATTTTAGTCCTTTAATCAAAAGAGACTTTGTCAAAAAAGAAGAGACTTTGTCAAAAAAGAAGAGACTTTGTCTTTGGAGAGTTATTAGTTTTTGAGGGATAGCTAATACACTCATAGTCAAAAAATAATGTCCAATGAAGAGTCAAATAGAACTAATGATTTGACTCACCAGAAAGAGCACCAGTACAGCACACTCTGGATTTAATCCAAAACTATCTCTAAAATATTAGCAGAGTCTAGAATCCAAAGAAGGAAAAGTCATCCTAAGGAACCAGGAAGGTAATAAATAGTTTGAAACAAAAGAAGTGTGATACAGGCTGGGTTGGGGATCCTTAGAGATAGCGACCTGATAGGTTAATCAAGTAGAATGAAAAAGCACACTTTTTTCACACTGAAGACAAAACATATATTCAGGGCAAACTGATATACCATGTTGGGAGATACAGAGGATTCATAGAAAGGATTAACACTGGGAACCCAGGATGGAGCCTGATCTGTGAGAGCTTTCACTGCTACTTTTGTGCTTTCTGGTGGGGAAACTCTTAAAGGTATTTGAGTAGGTGAGAGACATACTTTAAAAATATATTATTTGGAGGAATTTCATTTGGTGTCAGAGTATCTGATGGACTAGGGGAGAGAGATCAAGAAAACAATGGAATTTGTTATGGAACTTTATTTTTCCATGACATAATTAATCCATGTTCTGGGTCCAAGGCTCTCATCTCTACCTTAGAAAGTTTTCATGCCTATCATTTGAATTTCATTTAAAGAGTTGCTTGATCCTTTGTGTTCTACATATTATTCATTTTGGTCAGAGACAACTCAGCAGCTTTAGAAATAGTAAATTATGTGAGAAATTCTTGGTCTATATTTCTCTGTATTACTTGAAAAAAAAAAAAAAAACTAGCATTGCCTGTGGGTTACATTGGAGAAAGAGACTCTGAAAAAGGTTTTCTTCATTTCTGATACTTAGTGCAAACTCTAGAACTAGACGTGTATCATTTGGAGATAATTAAAAGCAAAGAATCCCCATGACTTTGTGCGACGGATCCCCAGATATGGACAGTGCCATCACTTGCGGTACTTGGGTTTGACATGACAGCTGCCAGGTGTTCCAGGCTTACTGGTTTTTAAAGTAAAAGGGAAAAAAATGTAAGTTCCTTCACAAATGAAGCAGAACAGAGTCTGCCAGCACAAAACACCTGGCTTACATATCCATAAAGTAAATTCCAGCTCTTTTAACTAAGGACCATACAACTTGTTTCAGTACACACGAATTATTATATTCTCAAACCCCTTTAGTTCTCAAAAATCACTCACATAAGCCTCTCAAATACATAAGGTATTTGAGAAGCAGTGTGGATTCTTGCCAAGCTCCTGAGGATAAGCAGACATTGTTTGACTGATTGAAATCGTCCCGTCTGAGGTCCACTCCATAGTTGTTTGTTAGGTGGGTCTAACCTGATGTTATTCTTTATTGGACGTATCTAAATTGAGAGCAGGGAGACATAGAGGGCTGGTGGTCTAGTAAAATCCCTGATTTAAATATTTTTAAAATAAATTTCACAGTTTAGCTGCTAAAACAGTTGTTATTAATGTGAGATTAATGTGTAATTGAATATTACATAATTTAGAAAATAAATTAAAATTGCTTTTTGTTTGATATAACTCCAAGTGCTTAGAAAAAATTTGACAACCTTTTGTAGATCCATACATTTTAACAACTGAGTCTCTCTTTTCAAAATAGAGATATTGCTTGCATATAAAAAATTTCAAAATCCCTTAAAAATCTCACATCTATTTCATTTTTATTCATACAAAGTGTCAAATCAAAACTCCATTATTATGGCAGTATTGTGCATCTCTATTGTGGAATCCTCCATCATATCCAAAATTAGAATGAGATTTTTTTGATAGATATATTTTCTTTAAAAAATCTGTTTCCATTATGCTCACATCTTTGGGGTATAATAAGAAGACACTTGTGGAGATATGACTAGTCTATCTACACTTCTTTGTTTATTTTTAACTACTCTTAGGACTAATTGTAGTCCTAAGTTAATTTTGTCACTCTTGAGTATTTAAATACTACAGACTATAACTAAAATATAGCCTCTTAAATGTATAAAATTTGATGTTCTGTGTATATGTTTTTCTACTTTTACAATTTCTACTACTTTCTGAAATTAAGCTTTTATTTTTACTAATTACTGGACATTCAATTTAAACATTTTAAGGTTTAATTATTTAATCAGAACTTTTTTTTTCTTTTACTTTTCATTGATATCTTTTGAAACACCATTTATTTTTTGTCTTTTCTTTTTTTACTCAGTAAGATTAAAATCTAAAAATCATGTTCCTGAGCTCATACAGGAAAAGGCTCATTCCTCATTCCCACTAAGTCCAATATGTTTGAGACAGATCTCCTCCATTTTGTAGCTATGACACTGGGACATGTAGTTTTCAAAGTTATGTAGTACCAGAAGAGGCAGAGATACTATGTTTTTAAGGATAAAATTAGTTTCTGTCACTTCTGTCCTAATCCTGTGGACCAGAACTCAGTCACATGGCCCCAACAAACTGCATAGGATGCTGGGAAATGTGGAAAAGCAGAAGCCTTAATGATCTTGGGGCCCAATCTTGAGCAGTAAAGTTAAGAGTTGCAGTGAACTGATTTTTAGCTTTTAGTTTAATTTTTAAGTTCCAGTTTGATATTAAACAAGTCAATATTACTTCTACCTAGTTTCTAGCTCCCCCTTTTCAACACCTATTTATGTAATGATATATGTAAAAAGAAAAAAGAAATTAAATGGGAAACACTGAAAAACAACGCCCAGAATAGCCAAGCCATATATCTTGACTCAGTTTGTTCAGTGTGGCACACATATACAATGGAATATTACTCAGCCATAAAAAGAAATGAAATTGAGTTATTTGTAGTGAGGTGGATGGACCTAGAGTCTGTCATACAGAGTGAAGTAAGTCAGAAAGAGAAAAACAAATACCGTATGGTAACGCATACGTGTGGAATCTAAAAAAAAAAAAAAAAAAATGGTACTGATGAACCTAGTTGCAGGGCAGGAATAAAGACGTAGACAGAGAATGGACTTGAGGACATGGGGTGGGAGGGGGAAGCTGGGACGAAGTGAGAGTAGCATCGACATATATACACTTCCGAATGTAAAATAGATAGCTAGTGGGAAGCAGCCGCATAGCACAAGGAGATCAGCTCGGTGCTTTGCGATGACCTAGAGGGGTGGGATAGGGAGGATAAGAGGGAGGGGATATGGGGACATGTGTATGCATATGGCTGATTCGCTTTGTTGTGCAACAGAAACTAACACAGTATTGTGAAGCAATTATACTCCAATAAAGACCTATTTAAAAAAACCCCCAAAAACAGTTACCAGCACAATTTGTATCAAATGGCCAGTTCCCTTTCCCACTCATTTCTGACTTCCTACCAATCAGAGCCCATCTCTGCTCCTAATTCTTGGCTCTATTTTCTGCCTGTGACCCCACTCCTGCTCCTCCATAATTAGTATTGACATTTAGGCTTCAGATTCCCCTCTGTGAATTTGAATTTGTTTCACTACTGAGACTATGGGTGAGACTTCAACTTGGATAGAAAATCACGGTCTAATTTTAATCCTGCAGAGGACATTTTTAGATATATATTGGTGTCCAGTGAAAGAGGTGTTTAGGCGTCTATTGTTCAGGTAGCCTAAATTTATTTAAGCCATACATTAATATTACCCAGAAAATAAACTCAAATCCTTAGGAATCTTAAAGTATCTTAAGGTAATGCATATCAAGTGTTCTCTTTTCATCTAAATCAAACTTTTAACAAGCAACATTTATGTGCTAATTTCCACTAATAAATAAACACTAAGCCGTCATTTTTCCCCTTTTAGGGTAAATTTATTACTTTACGAGCTCCTGTCTCAAAAAAATTCCTTATAAAGAAATTCTATTATGCATTGACCCCTGACTGAAAAATTACTCATATAAGACTTTACTAATTGTATAATGACAAATATTTACTGTGTAGATATTAAAAAGGATTTATTATATTTATATGAGTATTAATTTCCTTCTAATTAATGGGGGTAAATGCCAGAATGACTTATTCAAAAAAGTAGATGGCAGTGATTAAACCATGTTATGTATATCAAATAATACGTATGTCAAATCATATAAGATTTTAAAATATATAACTCCAACAAATAAACATTCACATTTCTCCCCCTCCATTTCTTTTCCTCAGACATTTAAAAATATATTTGTCATTTTTACTTTTTGTTCCTCCATTTGCTATAACTTACACACAAAAAAAAACCTTCTAATTTAGGAAAAAATATATAGTATTCAACTATCAAATAATGTGTTTTTATCTATAAAAGTGTTACAAAAGGGAACTTAAATATAATAATTGCAATTAAAATATAATTTCTATTATTTGATGGTAGAGAGTCTCTATTCTCATGCATAGGCTATAGTAAATGAGAGGGATTATAGTGAATTTCATGTGTACAATTGTACATAATTACTTAATAATCTAACATCCCTCTGAAGAGCATGATTATACACTCTCCTTCACTTTTGTGATGGGCAAACGACTTCCAGAAATCATGCTTGTGATGAAATCCTTCTGCATTTTAAAAATTTACTGGCAACCTAAAATAGAATAATTTGTGAAATGAGCTTATATTGGTGGAGCAGCAATTCTTCATAGCAATTATGCATTCCAAAACTCTCTAACATGAGTTTCAAGTACACATTGCACTATGGTCATAGGAAAATCAAATAATGGGATTCCTTGTAACTCTCAGTGAGTTCATCCCATGCTTAATGATCCATTACTGGCATAATAAGGGCTTAAACAAAAACTATTTGTGATAAAACTCTTAATAATAAGCTAAAGTCTGGGATGTTTAAGACTCCACATACTTAAAGGATAATTTTAAAAGACTAAAAATTGATCTTATAGGCACACAGAGTAAAAACATGGACATTTTAATAGTTTTTCTTTAATAGTAACTAGGAGTGACTGCCATTAATATTAATCCATTTAATAAACAAACTTTTAAATGAGAGAGAAGGTTAACACAATAAGAAATGAACATATATTTGTTCATCGTAAGACATTAACCAGTTTCCAGGGTTCAACCAAGAAAACATCATGAATTCTAACAAGGATAACTATCTTTAGGGGTGGACACAGTAAGTGGATCTGGGAATAATACAACTAATTGGGTACATTCAGGGTACTGATTTGAGTCAGTTATATGGCATATCCTGTGAAACTTTAACCAAATATAAAAATAAAAAATTAGAGGAGTTACATAACATACCCAATGTCACATAACAAAGAAATGATGAAACCAGGAAGTCAGTCCTGGCCATCTGATTCCGGAACTTAGTTGAAGCTAGTGGACGTGTAGAATAAAAAACACAAAAAGAAAAAAGTTTTTCCATTTTCAAAGACATTATGGTAACTTGCTTGGTGGTATTTCTCCTTTCTTATCGACATTATTTTTTAATGAGTAAAGGGCCAGATTAAAATAAGTAAAGGTAATCTCAGGACAGAGGCAGAAGTATAAATTGGTGAGAGAGCAATAGCCAGATTTTGTCATCTTGTGACGAAAGCAAATTTAACCACATCTCTACACTAATGACCTGAAGAACTAAAGTATCAGAACTGAATCACTGCAATGCTAAATGTCTATTCTGGGTACATGAATAATAAGTTTTAATTTCATAAATCTTTATGAAATGTTTCTCTTAAAGATACAGGAAAAAGAAGCACTACTTCATTTATAATTTAAGAAATATATTTCAATTCTATATTTATATCATAACTTGATGATTTTTAATAGTTAGAACATAGAATCAGATATCAGAAGCCTGGGGCATTGGCATAGACTACTACTTGTTTACTCTTTGACTATTCATAATAGTCACCTCTCTGAACTTAAGTATCTGTCCTCCACTCTAAAATTAGGCTTTTAATCTCTGCCATACCTACTTCAGGGGCTTGTTTTCACAATCAGGTGGGATATTTTATACACATTCACGTGTGTCTGCTTGTTATGCTTCTATGTACACATACGTATATATGTATATATAATTGAAAAAAAAATACATGTACTAAACCATTTAACAACCTGCTACTGTTTCTTTATATAAATTAACTCCATTTAAAATAGTTCTTGCACTGAACTAATGCCTCTCACTGTCACAAACCCATTAATAGTATAAATTTTGTACTTATGCAAATTAAGATTACAAAGTACAAAGACATATGCTTAACAAAGTTACTTTGCCAATCTAATTAGCTTTGCTTTCCTTAGACTAGTAGAGCAGTAGATTCTTTGGAAAGAAGCCTGAAGAACTACTGTGGAAAGTTAGAATGAAAGATAAAGCAGCAGAAGCTGGACCAGATACCAGCAAAACTTGTAATTTATCTTCTAAATCTCTATGTATCCTTCTGAATTCCAGTTTGTTTCATAGCACAGATGACTGTTAGCCTTTTTTTTTTTTTTTCCCCTCAAAATTCTATGTCTCCTTTTTGGAACAGCTATCTCCTTGAAAACAAATAAATTTGAAATACCGCCTGCACTGCTACCATTTCATTCCTTTCTTACAATGTTTTCAAACAGGAGGAAAAAGCACGAGCTTTTTCTTGACTGACAATATTCTAGCTCTCCTCTTTTTGAAATTTAATTCCAGATAGGGGTATTTCTTTATAGGGTACATGTTGAGTGCTAGATTTATAAGAAAAAACAGAAAAATATCAAGATTTAGAGGTGTTATTTCACACATTTTTGTTTTGAGAATAGAAATGCTTGGAAAAAAATTTGAGACACAGAGGACGGACCGTAGGTTAATATTTATCATATGCAAAGAGCTCTTAACAAATGCCAAGAAGGAGACAGAGCACCCAATATAAATCATATCAAAAAACAAATCAAAGGAAATACATTCAGTTGGAAAGTTAATATAAAAAGCGGTTCACACTTACTAGTTGTCAGAATGTAACTTACATATACAATGAGTTAACACTTTATATCCCTTAGACTTGCAAAAAAATTGAAAGACTTGTAATAGCAACTGCTGGCTGGGTTGCAGGAAAAATGTTTATATTGCTGGTGGAAATGTGAATCCCCCGCTACCCCATCTAGTTAATGAACACTTTTATCACCTCACATAGTTATCTTTTTAAAGAGCATTTAACATTTTGGTGAGAACAACCATTTTTAAAACATCCTGGTAACATCTGTTAAAATTAAAATATATGTACTCTTTGACCCAGCAGTCTGCTTCTCAAAATCCATCATGCAGATCTGAAACCACCAGTGCTTGACTGTGTATGTACAATTCTTTATTTGAAGCATTGTTGATAGTGGCAAGCTACTAAAACTGGATTGATAGTCCATCAGTATGAGAATAGCTGGGTAAATTGTAGTGCATTCACACCATGGGATATAATGCAGCCTAGGAAGGAAGGAAGGAGGGAGGGAAGGAGTGAGGGAGGGAGGGAGCAAAGAAGGAAGGGAAGGAGGCAGTTTCCTGAGGAATCGACATTTTTCAATAAAAGATTATATACACTTCCAAGGTAGTATTGCTTGATTCATTCCATGTCCTAACTTTAAGTGAATATTTTGATTTGTGCATTATGTGATACATGTTGCTCCATTTTGTGCGAATATTAAAAGATCAGCTTTTACAAATCTAAGACACAGTAAAACAATTGTTCATAGTAGTAATATTTTACACAGATGCTATCTTCTAAATTAATATTACAGTTGGATAATCACATTTAAAAATCTACCTCAGGAAGGGCATCAGTTCATAGCAAAAGACCTGAAATTCTATTTTCTTCATGCTTCATCTGAAACTATAAAATCAGTTTCAAAAAGCTGTTTTCTGTGAGCAAATACAAGATAATTACTTGAAATAGCTTTTTGATATAATTGTTATAGAAGACTAGTTTTGGGTTTTTTGTGTGAAAAAATAAAATTTTCTTTATATGATAGCAATTCTGAGAAATATATATGTTAAATAGAACAAAAATATCTTTAATTTTAAGAATTTATATATAATCATTGTTATGAAATAAACATCTTGAAAGATTAACATGGCAGAATTGATTAAAAGAATAAATATTTTTTTTACCATTCTCCACCCAAATTATTGGATTCTCTTTAGAGGCTGGGTATAAGGAATTTCAAGATAAAAATTATATACTGAAGAAAAATTACTGTCTCATAAAATGAGAGCTTAAGTTCCTCACATTTTCCTGTAAAACCATTCTGGTGATATAGAGGTATGTTTTATAGTGTAAAAAATACATAATGAATGCTAAAATAAAGGAGATAGATATAAACTAAAATCCAAAGAAGAAAAAAAATTTAGCATTTAATACTCAAAGTTACCATTTATATTGAATGCTGCAATTAAAATTTCACACACAATTCTGACTCTTATAATTATAAACTATTTGGAAGTTATTTTCATGAAACATACTTTTCATGCTCCCAAAGCTAATTTTAAAGTCCTTTCTGTATTCTCTATGTACTTAAAATTTTTTTAAATTATTTTTTTTATTGAATTATAATTGCTTTACAATGTGTTAGTTTCTGCTATACAATGAAGTGAATCAGCTATATGTATACCTATATCCCCTCCCTCTTGGACCTCCCTCCCCCCCATCCCACCCATCTAGGTCATCACAGAGCACCCAGCTGAGTTCCCTGTACTATACAACAGGTTCCCACTAGCTATCTATTTTACACACGGTAGTGTATTTATGTCAAACCTAATCTCCCAGTTCATCCCACCCTCCCCTTCCCCCCCATGTCCACAGTCCGTCCTCTACGTCTGTGTTTCTATTCCTGCCCTGCAAATAGGTTCATCTGTACCATTTTTCTAGATTCCACATATATGCATTAATATACGATACTGGTCAGAATGTCCATCATCAAAAAATCTACAAACAATAAATACTGGAGAGGGTGTGGAGAAAAGGGAACCCTCTTGCAGTGTTGGTGGGAATGTAAATTGATACAGCCACTGTGGAGAACAGCATGTGGAGATTCCTTAAAAAACTAAAAATAGTACCACCATATGACCCAGCAATCCCACTACTGGGCATATACCCAGAGAAAACCATAATTCAAAAAGAGACATGCACCCCAATGTTCACTGCAGCACTATTTACAATAGCCAGGTCATGGAAACAATCTAAATGTCCATCAACAGATGAATGCATAAAGAAGATGTGGTACATATATATAATGGAATATTACTCAGCCATAAAAGGGAATGAAATTAGCTTGTTTGTAGAGATGTGGATGGACCTAGGGTATGTACTTCAAATTTTAATCAAGCACTCAATCAAATATTAGAATTTTATTTGTAATATGTGCTTTTCTATTTCAAAAAACATTGAAAATAGCTTATAATAATGTCTTTTGTAGTCATATATGTTAAAGTTTATAAGTTAGGAATCAAGAAAGAGTAGATTTTTTTTCTACTCTGCCTAGCCCTCAGTGTCCAGAATAAACAGACTACTTATCCAAAAGACATGTGTTCAAGTGGTTTAATCCTAAATCATCTAATTATATGGATGATAAAGATAAAAACAATGAATAAATATAGTCATGCCCTTGTCATTACACCATTGACAATGCACCAGTTTCTGAAAATAATTAACAGTCTCCCACCACCACTTACAGAACTTTCAGAACTTTAATCTTATATGTTATATCAACTTTAAAGATTAATCTTTAATCTTATGTACTTATATCGACTTTCATTTTACAAAAAGAAGAAAAAAAGACTCTAAACAAATTGGTGAAATCATTTCTGCAAGGGTATGAGGTCTAGATATATAATGCTTAAATGTAGCTTGATTCAAGTGGAGAAATAATAAGAGCTAAAGGAGTAAATGGAAAGCATATTCTGTGGGATATTTTCCTTCATATAGTTTCTCTCAGCCAAACTTTTAAAATGAGCTGGAAAGCAAATGAATCAAGGTTAAGATCTTTAGTTACAGCCTTGCATACATATTTTGTGTCAACTTGGATACTTACACAAGCAGATGTTAGGAGGGTAGGTATGTATTCTAACCACAGAGGAGGGTCGTACGACCCACCTCTCTCTGTGCCTGCTAGGGTAATTCAAGGCTCAACTCTGAACAACAAGGTGCCATCTTTCTTTCTAATATTAGCATGTCCTAAATTTTTAAAATGTAATTATTTATCTACATGACTAATACATGTAAGTTCCTTAGCTATTTCCCCCACCCCTCCAAAAAAATGAACATTTTAAGTACAGATCTGGTTTTATCATTGGATAAACCTAGAAAATGTCTTAGGCTCATGATAGTTGCTAGGAAATCCATACTTGCTCTTTAATGGTAACTTCCATAAAGCTTTATTTGATTATCTTTGTGTGACCTAGAAGTTGAAACAAGGTGGCTTCCCCTGCATACTTTATTTCTTCTTGTTGACCACTGGAGGACCAGAAGTCATTTTCCTAGACACTTTGGAAGCAAGGATGCAGAAGATTCTGGAGAGAACATTTAAAGGAAAGGAACTTTTGTGCCATTTCACATAAATATATATCTATATCTATCCATCTATCCATTCATCTGTCTGTCTGCCTATAGATAGAGGCAGATAGATAACTAAGATGATTTGGCAAGGACAGGTCTACATATTTTCCCCTTTCCATATAAATAAATGATAAAAAAAAATCTTGATTTAAAGTATTTATTTCAGTGATAGAAAATATAATTTTGATTTCCAAGCCTTCAATCCTCTTTTAAATGCATAAGAATACATCTTTACTATAATTGGTCATGATTTTTAAAAATCTGTGAAACTTAATAAGATGTAAATAGCTTGTTTACATATAAAACAAAATATTTAAAAGTGTATTAAATTGGTGGTTGATCTCTGTAGGTGTTCTCCTCTGGCAAGGTTGCCTGGCATATATAAATCATTAAAAGAATGGAAAATAACCCAAGCTCAAATAGAATAGGCATGACTGTTTAACAAAATCGTTTTTAAAGTAGTTTGAGAATAAATTCGGGAAAAAATGCCCTTGAAGAAACCATAGTCTTTTGGAAAAAGCTTTTCTGAAATGTGCATGTGACTAAGAATTGTGAAGTCTTATAAGTTATGATAGACTAAATTTCTCCACACACCCGCTGTTGCTACCAGCGATAGGGCAGATCTCTCCAATTTAGCTTTGTTTGAATTAGAAACGTGGAAGAGGAGTGAGAAGCAATTTAAAAAGTTATCTTCCCAAACCTTGCTATCCCACTTTGAAATGAAAATTCACTGCAGTGATCATAGAATTTTGGCAAATGATGACAGGGAATGACATCACAAATCCAGATATTCCCCAAACCTAGGGATTTATGACTGGTCCTAGGGTGAAGTCATGTTCATTTTTTCTTTCCTCTCCTAAGACTAAGTCCTGGAGATTTGATCCATTTACTTTTCTATTCATGGCTACCACCAACTACTTTTTAAGATGCGATCCTCTGTTTACAGATCTTCAGAGAATACAGTATTCCTAACTTCCCTCTGCTCTTTTTAAATCAAGTGTTTTTATTGCTAGTCACATCAAGAGAACAGAAAGGCGGCTAACATAATTGGGAAGTTACAAAATTATAACAACAACAACACTTGCAGCAATAGTTGTTTCTGGTCTTTGTGAAAAGGCAGATGAAGTTTGAAAGGCTAAAGGCTCTTCTTTGTATTTGTCTTTATTAACATTTGTGTTGATAACTCTTGAGTTGTACAAGCTTACTTACTCTCTGCATTATGATCTCACAGAGTTACATCAACTTTAAGGGCAGATAGATTCAGGTTGAGAATGACTGTCAGTATGAAAGTGAGTACAAAATGACTATCATTTTATTCAGTATCACCAGATCATCACCACTTATGTGTGTGAATTTATACATTTCTAATTTTTGTTTGGCTCTTCAGGGCTACCCTAGGTGGATAATTTAGTAGGTAAAATGAATGTCATACAGCCTACCTAAGTTTATCACTATCACCCATTAAATAAATGGCCAAGGTGGCATTCATGCGAAGTCTGTCTGACTGTAATATCCCTATCCCCTTTCTGCTTCATGTCAAATATCAGCTTCCTATAGTAAAATTCTCTCTCTTCACAAACGCAGGTGCTTTGTATTGTACTACTTTCGTTATACAGCTATTATAATCTGGTGTTGACACAGGGATCTCTCATTTTCAGACGAGTTTTTAATTTTTTTTTAATACATAATGATACTTGTTTTAGGTCTTCCAATCATGCACTCTCTTTCTTATTTACTCAAATATTACCTCTCACTCTTTTACTCAGAAGTCTTGTCCTCCTAGTATTATTCTCTTCTCTGGCCTGCTAGCTGTAGAAAGTACATTTTTCTCTATCCTTTCAGGAAGTCTCCTTTGCTCCAGGCCTTAGAAGCCCTAAGCTTAACATATTAGTTTATGAAACACGATTAAGTAAGTATGATATTTTTCTCATCTTGTAGATGAGAACACTGAAGCTTACAAAGTTTAAGTGACTTGCTCAGGGTTACATAGCTCTTAAGTGGAGGATCTGAGAATTGCACTAGGTCTGTATTTAACCAGTATGCAATGTTGCCTTCCCCCAAATGAGGAATTTAGAAGGTTGATTTATCATAAGTTGTATCCTGCTCTATAATAATTCCTACAGTCATTTTTCCTCCCAATACAGGATACCAAATCTATTCCCAATGCAAAAATAAGAAAAGCTTACTCATCATAGAAAGTGATATGTGGTCTTTAAAAGAAAAATATCATGGAATTTGAAAGAATATTATATATTACTTTGGTAATATTTTAAGATTGCCAAAGCACCACCCCTGGAAACACTTTTATTTTGTGTCATGTCGTAATTTGGTTTATATTCTCTCTATATTATTCATAGTTATTTCATAGTTATTTATTACTATAAATAATTTCATAGTTATTTCCTAAACCTCATCGGTTCTTGAATTTGCATATACATAATGAGGAAAGATTTTTTTGGAACCAAGTCACTTAGAGCAGAGTGTATGTGTGTGTGAATATGTGTGTATGTGTGTGTAATGAAAGATTTAATTTGTATTCATTTATTAAGGTAATATGTAATATATATCTCTAAAATACCAATCCTAACTTTGAATACTGAATCTTTTCCTACTGTGGTAAGGATTTAATAATAATTCTTAGTAGTTTGAATAAAAAGGTTTGAGTATAACGTATGAATGATAAAATGGAAGTATATTCTTTGTTTTTAAAAGAAAAGCAGCGTAACAAGAATTCTATTAGCAAGATACACAGAGCAGTAAACTCAGAATTCAATAACTAAAAAAATGGCAACAAAAAACCAACCAAACAAGAACTTATAATTTCATTCGAGGCACATCAGTGATTGTTTCATTATATGTGACTATTGTAGAAAAACTAACTCCACCTAGCGTGAGTCTATACTTGACAAGTTTTTCTTTTAGACATTTATAGAAGATATGACCAGTACTATAACAAAAACATGTTTGTGTGCTTTAGGACAATCATGGTTTTTTAAAAAGCCTCTATTACAGGTCTCTAAAGAGCTCCTCATTAGTCTGAGTAGTGACAGGTTCACATAGACCTCTCTATCACTGCTGAAATGCCAACAAAAATAATAATTGCTTTTTTCTTTAGGATCAATTTTCTTGCCATAATTCAGGCCGCTGAACTATCATTCAATCAGTCTTTTAATTGTGGTCCTTTAGCAAACTCCTTTTTTTCCCCCATGGCTGGAATCAGTATTTGATTCAGGAGGATTTACTAACATTTTGGTAGCTCGGGTAATTTTCTCCTTTTATTAAATATCTTTACAATTGCTCATAAACTTTTATAATAGTAATAGAAAATATTCAACCAGCTATTATCATGCTGTTAAAACCAACATCCTTTCCTGCAATTTAGTTGAGGAGCATCAGGCATTACAAGTGTAGACAAGTAAAAGACAAACAAAAAGTATTTATAAGGAAACATTGAGAATTATGAGCCTTAATAAACAAAAACAATTGGCTAGTCCTTTTTCAAAGCATAATTCTGTTCTTTACCTGTGGCCAAATTGGGATAATTTAATAAGCAATATAAATAGAACGCACCTTAAAAGTGGAAGAATGTATTTTCAAAGCTACAAAGATAAAATGCAAACTTGACATTAGAATTTATGTATCCATTGGAAATTCTCTGAAGAAAGTTCTTTTAAATGTCTTTGAATGTTCTTAACCTCTCCAGATTTTTCCACTACTGAGTTGTTCTACTTCATTTATTCTTGCCTCTCATATCACATCCAAGCTTACTGTTCTTCAAGGTGGTTAGTTGTTTTCTTCTCTCAAGTTTGCTTTTCTGTACCCCATCTCAATGCTAAACTCTGTGTCCTCATCCAGATACTTAATGTGTTTCCTAGTTTAACAATTTAAATGGTGTTGGTGATGTTGTAAATATTTATGTATGCTACCAGCTGGTGCATTTTAACAGGATAATGTTCACCTTTATTTACTGACCGTGTTTTTTCATAATTACTTTTTTCATATATTCTGCCTCAGGGACTTTGTCTTCCTCTTGTGAAGTAAATGTGAAATGTTTTGAAAGACAAAATTTTCATAAATGTCCAGTTATGTTGTTGGTAGTTGCCATAAAAAAAAAGTACTTTCCTGAATTCTTCTATGTAAAAAAAATATATATATTTAGCATCTTTTTACCATATTAGCTTGCATAGGCATGAGTCTTAGTAAGAATAAACTTAAATCTGATTAGTAGTTTTTGCTCATACTCCAAAATGATGACTTTAAAATGTATTTTAGTTTATAGATTGCAATGCACAGTGACAAACATCATCTCATTAGGTATCCATTATAAGCCTCTAATATCTTGAGGACCCATATTATTAGTGAAAAAAATATTATAAGGTTAAATGACTTGTGCAAGGCTGTATCAGTTTGGATATTTTCAACCACAGATAACAAAAATCCAATTCAAACTCACATAAATAATAAAGAAAATTATTATTCACGTGATAGAGAAGGCAAGTTTCGAGGCTGATTTAACACCGTGGCTCCAGCTCTAGAGCCACTTCTCTGGGATTTTTTCACCTTCTCCACCATGTTTTTTGTGTCCTTAGGCTGGGAATGAAATAGCTAAAGGAGATACTGGTTTCAGATTTCTCTGAGGAAACGTCCAGCAAGGAGAGAGACTTTCCGTGGCTACTTTAAGATTAAATTCAAATTTCCCTGAAGCTATAACAAGCTTCATTTTATCCTATGGCCCAAATTTGGTCTCATGCTCACTTTTGCTCTAATTCATGTTGACAGAGGTGTGTCATTCATTGATAAATCTCTTCTATTATTTCTCCTTCATGATAATTATTACAATTAAAATAGTAAATAAACCAATATTTGTGTGTGCAATTAACTGTTTAATTTCTCTCACCTGTGGTGGAACATGAGTGCCTCAGGGTAGGGTTTGTGTCTTTATTGTTTCTCACTGTAGCACAACATGTCCAAGTCCCTTGAATATAGCAGATAGTTGATAAATATTTGGTTGTTAAGTTAATAAAAGATGAGGAAAGTTCTTGTAATTACTTTTGTGTGGCGGTTATTATTTTACTTAGGTGGAGTGGGGACAGGAGACCATCATCTCTTCCTAGGATAAAATTTACTTTAGGAAATATTTAAGCTGTTATCCCTTGTCATGCAGGGTCTTAGTACATTCCTACTCTTTCTCGCTCTCTCTCTTTTTTTCTCTCTTCCCCCCCCCCCACTTCTCCCGCCTCTCTCTTCCTCTCCTTCTCTTTTTCTTTCTCCTCTCTCTCTAGTCTTTTTTCTTTAAGTTTTTTAAAATTTACTTATTTATTTTATTTTATTTATTTTTGGCTGTGTTGGGTCTTTCTTGCTATGCGCGGGCTCTCTCTAGTTGCGGTGAGCGGGGGCTACTCTTCGTTGTGGTGCGCAGGCTTCTCATTGCGGTGGCTTCTCTTGTTGCAGAGCACGGGCTCTAGGTGCATGGACTTCAGTAGTTGTGACTCATGGGCTCAGTGGTTGTGGCACATGGGCTTAGTTGCTCCGCAGCATGTGGGATCTTCCCGGAGCAGGGCTCGAACCCATGTTCCCTGCATTGGCAGGTGGATTCTTAACCACTGCGCCACCAGGGAAGCCCTCTCTCTAGTCTTTTACTGTCAATATAACAGATATAAATACACCGTATTTACTCATTAACAAAATCAGGCTGCAAAAATGGTCTCATATCTCTTTCTCAAATTAACTGCAGTGAGCAGAAGTTCAATAACTCTGAGTTAAACTTTGCCTTCTCTTTAATTATTCAGGCTCTTCCAGAGTTGATAACCCCAGATCATGATTTGCCTTGCTGATTTGGTTCATTGTACAGGTTCACTTTGTCCCTCCAGGATGGTGATACCCAACTTCAGAGCTCATCTCGGACAAAAGCTTCTCAGACTTTGTTTTCTAATATTGCAGCTCTTGGTGCTAACCCACTTCAGTGCCTACACAGCCTTCTCTCTGGACTACATATAAGAACATCACATCTAAGCACTTTGCCCCTCTCACGAGCTGACCCATATCTAAAGGTCAAGCAGCTTATTAATGTCATCTTAGTTCTCAATACAAAGAATCCATATATAGCTGTTTGGTTCTAAGTTTGTTCATACAAGAGCAAACTGGACTCACAACTTAGAGACATTCTATCTTCGATAACTTTAAGATGACTCTTTTGTCATTTCTCTCACTAACGAAGAGAAAAAGATAATCACCAAGTATAATTTCTAGTAGGATTTTCCACACCACATGTTGGACTTTGTTTTTCTTTCTGGAAATGCACTGATTTATGTAGATTGGCCAGGGAAACTTGAAGAGCAAAATCCCAGGAATAACCAAGGATTTCATTAGACCCAGTTTAGTTCTCTATTAGACTGTACTGAGATATCAAATAATATTCACATTCATATTACGAAAAACATGTTATTTTTGAAATGGAAAACTATCTGGCTATGACGTGAATAGTTACATTCAAGTAAAATAGAAAATTATGAAGTTTTCTGTACCAAACCAAAATAGAGGAATAGGAAAATGCTAGAGTATTTTTCAAGAGAAATTGTGTTACAGCATGCCTCTATACCTAGTCTGCTGAGTTCTCACTAGCCATGTGGACACACTGCAACACCTCAAAGTTTGCATGGCTTCATCTGCAAATCTGAGAGAATAATAATATCAAACCTCTCAGGTAGAACACAGAATTAAATAAGATAAGGAATGTGATGTATTTAGCTTAATGCCTACCTCACTCTAAATACTAAAGGTTATTACTATTATTATTCTTCCCTAATACATATATTTAGAAATGAAAATGAAGAGATCCTTACGTGGTAATTATTAAACTTTTTACTTGAATTAGATGCTTTCTGGAGGCTTGCTGGTACATTAAAAAAAAAAATCTAGAATTCATTTTCTTACTCTTGATCAGCTGCTATTTACCTTGACTCCTTTTCATTGCTCTGATTCTTTCTTATTTTCCCCAAAGTGAATATACAGGCTCGCATGGAGAGATCAGAATTGAATGAACTACAACAGCTTCCTGATACTTTGCCCAGGTTTAAGCCTAAAATGTAGAATTAGAGAGGAAGAAATCCTAACTAAATGTAAAAATGTTCAGCTGTATTTTACACAATTTAACTTATTTCATCTTCTCAGCATCCCTACAACAGTGGCAGGGAAGTTTTATTATCCCCTTTTACATATTCAGAATTAGTTCCTGATGAGGTTAAATGATTTCCCTAAGGTTTCATGTTTGGGAAGTAGCCAGATAGTAATTTGATTATAAAACTCAGTGCTGTTTTCTTTCTACTGCATTATCTCTCTATTATCTTTCAAAACACAACTTAATCTTTTAAAAATACATTTTACTTATCTTTTCTTTCACTCTTCCATCTTTTAACTAGGCAAAGTCACGCTTAAACTATGTCATTGTTGTGAGCAAATAGGAATTGCTGATAGAAGAATGAAGTATTAGGAGATATCGAGGACAATTAATTTTTCTGTGTAACACTTGGTTATTCATCTTTTGTAATGATAGTATCCCAACAATTGGAAGAAGTTTGCCAAGAAAAGTAACAAGACAGTATTTAAATAGTTCCTTCCTGTTTCGTGAGTTCCAAGAATATCTACATGTCGGTAATTCACCAGAAGGACTCACAGAACTCAGGCACAGTTGAACTCATGGCTAAGGTTAATATTACAGTGAAAGGATTCACAACGGGATTAAGGGAAAAGATCGGGCAGAGTCTGGATGAATCCATCCAAAGAATTTGGAAAGGCCTCCCTCTCAGGGGGTGCCACAGAGGATGTTAAATACAGGAACACACCTGCAGTTTCTGCCCAGGAAAGCCTGCTAGAAACTCAGTCCATGGGCTCCAGTGGGAGCTGATCATATAGGCACTCTCTGCCTCTGTGATCAACCACAATGATAGAAATTCCAGGTTCCCAGAAGGAAGGCAGAGTTCACCATAGGTCAGGCTGATACAGTGAATTCAGTACCTCAGTCAATCAAAAGAGCCTTAACAGTGTAGGGAAGATCAAAAGCCAAGCTCCCAAAAAATCAGCCCAGGACCAGCTCTGCAAGTAGATTCTTCTAAAGAGTGATATTGGACTGCTGTGTTAACTCTGTTCTCTACACTTTATAGTGCCAATATGTGGGGGGACAGTAGAATACAGCAGGATTTTGAATCAAAATATATAATTATAATATGAGAAAGAACACCAAATAATGGCAGTAGTCTTCTGTTATCAGTAGAAGGATACTAATAGTATAAGTCCATGTTTTCAATATTTTCTGCAGAATTTCATCCACTTTGTAAATACAGCGCAAATCAGGATGGTTAACTATAACTCAGGAACACACATTTATTATGGTCTGTTTGCCTCTTCTGTACAGCACACACTAAAAAAAATAAAAACCAAGTACAATGCTTTTGTAAAGCTAAGGCCTTAGTGGTTGAGAGGGATGAACATGGATATTTAACATATAGAGTAGACCATGGTAAATGATTTAATAAGTGTTCAAAAGATTAAGGAAGTGTAAGAAAAGGAAATATGAATTTTCTTTAAAAAGATTTTAAAAAGCCCCAGGAGGTAGTGGCATTTAAGCTCTATCATCCTGAAAGATTTCTGTGGCTAAGAGAGTACAATGACATTTTTGCTAGAGGGAACAAACACAGAGCACCCTGAATGTGCAAGATACTAGGAGCATTCATACAAGATTTGAGTACCTTGATGTACACTGTAGTGGGACACAATAATATACATTATTATACAGTTAAAATAATAATAAAAGTTATAATCATACATTATAATATATTATTATTAATTAATGTTAATCATACATTAACATTAATTATCATAATATTAATTATAAAGGAGGTCAGACAAGTGAACTGAGCCAAGGTTGCAAGGGTTTTGAATTCCATATCAAAGGGATTAGTTTCCTCAATTTCTATCAGAAAAGTAGAGCTATTGGCTATTAAGAAACAAATTATTTTCCACAATATCAGGAAACAATGTGATAGCATTTGCATTCATCTTTATCACTTAGGAAATTACAAAGTTTTTAACAGCTGTGTGCCAGGAAGAGAACCTTCAAGATGGTGGAGGACTAAGACATGTAGATCACCTCCCTCCCCACAAATACATCAAAAATATATTTACATGTGGAACAACTCCTACAGAACACCTTACTGAACGCTGGCAGAAGGCCTCAGACTTCTCCAAAGGCAAGAAACTCCGCAGTACCTGGCCGTGTGGCTGACGGGGTCTTGGTGCTCCAGCCGGGAGTCAGGCCTGAGCCTGAGGTGGGAGAGCTGAGTTCAGGGCATTGGTCCACCAGAGACCTCCTGGCCCCTCGTAATATCAATTGACGAAAGCTCATCCAGAGAGCTCCGTCTCAACGGGAAGAACCAGCTCCACTCAATGACCAACAGACTTCAGTGCTGGACGCCCCATGCCAAACAACTAGCAAGACAGGAACATAACCCCACCCATTAGCAGAGAGGCTGTCTAAAATCATAGTAAGTTCACAGACACCCCAAAACACACCACCGGACATGGTCCTGCCCACCAGAAAGACAAGATCCAGCCTCATCCACCAGAACACAAGCACCAGTCCCCTCCACCAGGAAGCCTACACAAGCCACTGAACCAACTTTACCCACTGGGGGCAGACACCAAAAACAACAGGAACTGCGAACCTGCAGCCTGTGAAAAGGAGACCCCAAACACAGTAACTTAAGCAAAATGAGAAGACAGAGAAACACACAGCAGATGAAGGATCAAGGTAAAAACCCACCAGACCAAACAAATGAAGAGGAAGTGGGCAATCTACCTGAAAAAGAATTCAGAGTAATGATACTAAAGATGACCCAAAATCTTGGAAATAGAATGCAGAAATACAAGAAACGTTTAACAAGGACCTAGAAGAACTAAAGACCAAACAAACAATGATGAAGAACACAATAAATGAAATTTATAATTCTCTAGAAGGAATCAATAGCAGAATAACTGAGGCAAAGAATGGATAAGTGACCTGGAAGATAAAATAGTGGAAGTAACTACCACAGAGCAGAATAAAGAAAAAAGAATGAAAAGAATTGAGGACAGTCTCAGAGACCTCTGGGACAACATTAAATGCACCAACATTTGAATTATAGGGGTCCAGAAGAAGAAGAGAAAAAGGAAGGGACTGAGGAAATATTTGAAGAGATTATAGTTGAGAATGTCCCTATATGGGAAAGGAAATAGTCAATCAAATCCAGGAAGTGCAGAGAGTCCCATACAGGATAAATCTAAGGAGAAATATGCCAAGACACATATTAATCAAACTATCAAAAATTAAATACAAAGAAAAAATATTAAAAGCAGCAAGGGAAAAGCAACAAATAACATACAAGGGAATCCCCATAAGGTTAACAGCTGATCTTTCAGCAGAAACTCTGCAAGCCAGAAGGGAGTGGCAGGACATATTTAAAGTGATGAAAGGGAACAACCTACAACCAGGATTACTCTACCCAGCAAGGATCTCATTCAGATGTGATGGAGAAATTAAAACCTTTACAGACAAGCAAAAGCTGAGAGAGTTCAGCACCACCAAACCAGCTTTACAACAAATGCTAAAGGAACTTCTCTAGGCAGGAAACATAAAAGAAGGAAAAGACCTACAATAACAAACCTAAAACAATTAAGAAAAATGGTAATAGGAACATACATATCGATAATTACCTTAAATGTAAATGAATTAAATGCTCCAACCAAAAGACAGAGACTGGCTGAATGGATACAAAAACAAGACCCGTATATATGCTGTCTACAAGAGACCCACTTCAGACCTAGGGACACATACAGACTGAAAGTGGTGGAATGGAAAAAGATATTCCATGCAAATGGAAATCAAAAGAAAGCTGGAGGAGCAATTCTCATATCAGAAAAAATAGACTTTAAAATAAAGACTATTACAAGAGACAAAGAAGGACACTACATAATGATCAAGGGATCAATCCAAGAAGAAGATATAACAATTGTAAATATTTATGCACCCAACATAGGAGCACCTCAATACATAAGGCAAACGCTAACAGCCATAAAAGGAGAAATCGACAGTAACACAATAATAGTAGGGCACTTTAACACCCCACTTTCACCAATGCACAGATCATACAAAATGAAAATAAATAAGGAAACACAAGCTTTAAATGATATGTTAAACAAGATAGACTTAATTGATATTTTTAGGACATTCCATCCAAACAACAGAATACACTTTCTTCTCAAGTGCTCATGGAACATTCTCCAGGATAGATCATATCATGGGTCACAAATCAAGCCTTGGTAAATTTAAGAAAATTGAAATCGTATCAAGTATCTTTTCCGACCATAACGCTATGAGACTAGATATCAATTACAGGAAAAGATCTGTAAAAAATACAAACACATGGAGGCTAAACAATACACTACTAAATAACCAAGAGATCACCAAAGAAATCAAAGAGGAAATCAAAAAATACCTAGAAACAAATGACAATGAAAACACAATGATCAAAAACCTATGTGATGCAGCAAAACAGTTCTAAGAGGGAATTTTATAGCAATACAATCCTACCTCAGGAAACAAGAAAAATCTCAACTAAACAACCTAACCTTGCACCTAAAGCAATTAGAGAAAGAAGAACAAAAAAAACCCCCAAAGTTAGTAGAAGGAAAGATATCATAAAGATCAGATCAGAAATAAATGAAAAAGAAATGAAGGAAACGATAGCAAAGATCAATAAAACTAAAAGCTGGTTCTTTGAGAAGATAAACAAAATTGATAAACCATTAGCTAGACTCATCAAGAAAAAAGGGAAAAGACTGAATAGAATTAAAAATGAAAAAGGAGAAGTAACAACTAACACTGCAGAAATACAAAGGATCATGAGAGATTACTACAAGCAACTATATGCCAATAAAATGGACAATCGGGAAGAAATGGACAAATTCTTAGAAAAGCACAACCTTCTGAGATTGAAGCAGGAAGAAATAGAAAATATAAACAGACCAATCACAAGCACTGAAATCGAAACTGTGATTTAAAATCTTCCAACAAACAAAAGCCCAGGCTGGATGGCTTCACACGCGAATTCTATCAAACATTTAGAGAAGAGCTAACACCTATCCTTCTCAAACTCTTCCAAAATATAGCGGAGGGAGAAACACTCCCAAACTCATTTTACGAGGCCACTATCACCCTGATACCAAAACCAGACAAAGATGTCACAAAAAAAGAAAACAACAGGCCAATAACACTGATGAACATAGATGCAAAAAACCTCAACAAAATACTAGCAAACAGAATCCAACAGCACATTAAGAGGATCATACACCATGATCAAGTGGGGTTTATCCCAGGAATGCAAGGATTCTTCAATATACGCAAATCAATCAGTGTGATAAACCATATTAACAAATTGAAGGAGAAAAACCATAGGATCATCTCAATAGATGAAGAAAAAACTTTCGAAAAAATTCAACATCCATTTATGGTAAAAACCCTCCAGAAAGTAGACATAGAGGGAACTTACCTCAACATAATAAAGACCATATATGACAAACCCACAGCCAACATCATTCTCAATGGTGAAAAACTGAAACCATTTCCACTAAGATCAGGAACAAGACAAGGTTGCCCACTCTCACCACTATTATTCAACATAGTTTTGGACGTTTTAGCCATAGCAATCAGAGACAAAAAAGAAATGAATCCAAATTCTGAAAAAAGAAGTAAAACTGTCACTGCAGATGACATGATACTATACACAGAGTATCCTAAATATGCTACCAGAGAACTCCTAGAGCTAATCAATGAATTTGGTAAAGTAGCAGGATACAAAATTAATGCACAGAAATCTCTTGCATTCCTATACACTAATGATGAAAAATCTGAAAGAGAAATTAAGGGAACAGTCCCATTTGCCATTGCAACAAAAAGAATAAAATACCTAGGAATAAACCTACCTAAGGAGACAAAATACATCTATGCAGGAAACTATAAGACACTGATGAAAAGAATCAAAGATGATACACACAGATGGAGAGATATACCATGTTCTTGGTTTGGAAGAATCAACATTGTGAAAATGACTGTACTACCCAAAGCAATTTACAGATTCAGTGCAATCCCTATCAAACTACCAATGGCATTTTTCACAGGACTAGAACAAAAAACTTCACAATTTGTATGGAAACACAAAAGACCCTTAATAGCCAAAGCAATCTTGAGAAAGAAAAATGGAGCTGGAGGAATCAGGTTCCCTGACTTCAGATTATACTACAAAGCTACAGTAATCAAGACAGTATGGTACTGGCACAAAAACAGAAATATAGATCAATGGAACAGGATAGAAAGCCCAGAGATGAACCCACACACATATGGTCACCTTATCTTTAATAAAGGAGGCAAGAATATACAATGAAAAGAAGACAGCCTGTTTAGTAAGTGGTGCTGGGAAAACTGGACAGCTGCATGTAAAAGAATGAAATTAGAACATTCCCTAACACCATATACAAAAATAAACTAAAAATGGATTAAAGACCTAAATATAGGACCAGACACTATAAAACTCTTAGAGGAAAACATAGGCGAACACTCTATGACATAAATCACAGCAAGATCCTTTTTCACCCACCTCCTAGAGAAATGGAAATAAAAACAAAAATAAACAAATGGGACCTAATGAAACTTAAAAGCTTTTGCACAGCAAAGAAAACCATAAATAAGATGAAAAGACAGCCCTCAGAATGGGAGAAAATATTTGCAAACAAAACAGTGACAAAGGATTAATCTCCAAAATATACAAGCAGGTCATGCAGCTCAATATCCAAAAAACAAACAACCCAATCCAAAAACGGTCAGAAGACCTAAATAGACATTTCTCCATAGCAGATATACAGATTGCCAACAAACACATGAAAGGATACTCAGCATCACCAATCATTAGAGAAATGCAAATCAAAACTACAATGAGATATCATCTCACACGGGTCAGAATGGCCATCATCAAAAAATCTACAAACAATAAGTGCTGGCGAGGGTGTGGAGAAAAGGGATCCATCTTGCACTGTCAGTGAGAATGTAAATTGATACAGCCACTATGGAGAACAGTATGGAGGTTCCTTAAAAAACTAAAACTAGAATTACCATATGAGCCAGCAATCCCATTACTGGGCATATACCCAGAGAAAACCATAATTCAAAAAGAGTCATGTACCAAAATGTTCATTGCAGCTCTATTTACAATAGCCAGGACATGGAAGCAACCTAAGTGTCCATCAACAGATGGAATGGATAAAAAGATGTGGCACATATGTACAATGGAATATTACTCAGCCATAAAAAGGAACAAAACTGAGTTTTTTGAGGTGAGGTGGATGGACCTAGAGACTGTCATGCAGAGTGAAGTAAGTCAGAAAGAGAAAAACAAATACCATATGCTAACACATATATATGGAATCTAAAAAAAAAAAAAAAAGAAGGTTTTGAAAAACATAGGGGCAGGTCAGGAATAAAGATGCAGACGTAGAGAATGGACTTAAGGATGCTGGGAGGGGGAAGGGTAAGCTGGGACAAAGTGAGAGAGTGGCATGGACATATATACACTACCAAATATAAAATAGATAGCTAGTGGGAAGCAGCCCCATAGCACAGGGAGATCAGCTTGGTGCTTTGTGACCACCTAGAGGGATGGGTTGGGGGCGGGTGGGAGACGCAAGAGGGAGGGGGTGTGGGGATATATGTATACATATACCTGATACACTTTGTTGTACAGCAGAAACTAACATACCATTGTAAAGTAACTGTACTCCAATAAAGATGTTAAAAAAAAAAGCTGTGTGCCAAAAACTGTGAAGACCAAAATATATATATTTCTTATTATAAATCACAACATCACAACTTCTTTATTTTTTAATGTCCATATAAATCTGAGTTTTGACTTACTATGTATGCAATAAAGAACAATAAAAAAAGTTTAGGAAAACCTGATTGTTCTATGTTTAAGCAAATTTCTTGAGGAATTACACTACATTTAATGAAGATTTCGACTTCATTGAGCTTAGATTATTATCTGATATACAAAATGTGTAGAAATTGTAAACAATTTCTTATCCAATTATACTGAAAGTTTTATATTTATCTTTTTAGAACTCATAGTTGAATATGGCTTCCTACATTAATATGACTGAGTTAAAATGTTAAGGTTCAAAATGTAGTAATTTATTCTAAATATTAGGTGCTAAGTGTACTTATATCTATAAAAAATAAAATATGTAAAGTGTGTAATTACTGTATTAAACATTATTCATTTACTTTAAAATTATCTTTTTATTTTATTTCTTTTGTAGTATTTTATATTTTCCCATCCAGTTTTTTTGTTTCTTTGTTTCCCTTCAATTGGGACAAGATGTGCTTTGGATGGTATTAGAAATAATTCAGAAATAAGATGTAAGGAGACCACATTATTGAGGACATTATTCAGGTAAACTATTTTCAAAAATATCAAAGAGACACCAAAATGGGTCACATTCTACAAATGGTAGATTTGGGTTTTGGAACAAATGTTGCATACTTCCCTCCTTAAAAATCATGCCACTCTGAGGAAGAACTAATTATCTTAAGGCTCTGAGTCAACTGTTGCCAAATGGTCTCACAGTTAGTGACAGAAGAGAAATGAAGCACAGTGCAGTAATAAACCTTGGGGATTCACCTGGCCTCCTTTGCAGCCAAGATTGTTCCTATGGTGTCAGATAACAATTAAAGAACCTGAAATTGAAGGTGACTCAGAAAAGGGCAAACTGAAAAGTATAACTTTCTCAACCAGGTCATCCACATCACAGTAAAATAATAAACAGAATGTAGTGAGAGAATAAGAGGCTAGGAACATTTTAAAAAGCAGAGGTACCTAGGTAATTATCTTTAGAGATATCTAGAGAAGTAGGTATCTAGATACTGGCATCATATATACTATGGTCACTAACTAACTGTGTAATCTTGAGAAGTCATATTCCCTATCTATAGGCCAGCCTCAGTTTCCTCACAAATATTAATAAAATAAGGAAAAAGGGCTAAATGATTTCTTAAGCTTTTTTTTTTCCCCCAGTGGTAACATTCCATAAATCTTTATGTAAATTACATATCTATAAAATAGTTTAAGGTAAGCACCAAAAGAAATATACCTTATCTGTCTTGGCCCGATGCACAGACTAGGACCTGGCACATAGTAGGCACTCAGAACAATATTTGTTGAGTGAATGAATAAGCCAGAAAATAAAAGTGAGGGGTCAGTGGGTTAAATGGCTATCAGCAGATGGATAGCATATGCGAACACAAACATTGCTGCATTAAGACTTTGTTTCTCCTCTCTCTTTAAGGTAAACTGCACCCTTGGTGATGGTGGGGCAGAGTCGGTAGGAAGGGAGAACCTAAGGTGTTTCAGAGTCTCTTACAGGTTTTCACATTCCTGATTGGAAAATCTAAACACTGGTTTGAAGTCCTTAAGACTAAAATATACCATTTCTGACCAGTTCTCTGTCATACAAATAACTCCAGACCTCCCCTTGGTCAGATTGCTATTTCATGAGGAACAGAGGCTAACATTTCCCTCGCTACACTTTCAAGTTGAATAAATTGGAGAACAATATCATTAGAGTTAATACACAATATTTAATTTCAGACTTCATCTTCCCAACTGGTACATCCTGGCTAATCCTTGCCAAATGTAGCCATAGAATTTATTTAATTAGCTTCTTTTTACTATAACAAGTCACTGGACTAGTTCGAATAGAAATCTGATGATTGCAATTTATGTATTTAAAGCATCACCTGACTTTTGAAAGATGTTATTTTATCAGATTGAGAGTATAAAAATATATCCCAAATAGTTGTAACATTGTCTTCCTAATGTTTATAGATTTCTAAGCGAGATCCAATTTCCAGAAATTCATGATGAAAATGCAGTTAAATTAGAATAGATACTATAGGGAAATGGAAATTGTCATTTTATTTTCAGGTAGGTCTTTGGGTTTGAGAAGACATTAAATTACACTATGGAATGTTGATCTGTCAGGTGAAAATGTAAGCGGTGGTGATTTTCTGACTTGCTGTCTGAGACTACACATTTATTTTTCTGGTCTGTTTAGCTGTTCCTAGAAATTAATAATGACAGAAATAAGTACATTTAATAAAGCAAGATCTCCAACAATGGATGTTGACACATCTGGTTTGTTTAATATTGAGTCTTCAATAGAGTTGTTCAGACAATATAGAGTTGTACATTATGAATACTATGTTTAAAAGGGGAAACGAAATGGATATGTTGGAAGCTATGCCAATTTATAAGGTAATAATTATTAAAAATACAAATATCTACAGCAAAGTTTAAAAAATGCACTCATGCTGGCACTGGTTACTTGTTTAATATTTTGAAGAGCTCTTAGAACAGTTGAGGGAGATTTTTAAAGAAAAGCACTGAGACAGGCAGAGGCCACAATTATTGATAAAATTCTTGAGTTGAAACTGATTAGATAACAAAGCTCAAATATTAAAATTGAGAGATTTAAAACAATTTTCTAAAAGAACAGAAAATTTCAGTGTTTTAAAGCTAAAGGAGATATTTAAGACTAGTCCAGTTTTCTAATTTTCCTGAAAAAGAAATGTGATCTCTGAGGTTTAAGTAATATCCCAAGGTCAGTGAGAAAAAGGAACAAATGAATTTATTCAATTAATTTTTTCTGAATGAATTTGAATTGCAAATATTAGTGTCTATATGTTAATACCATATTTACAAAAAAAGAGTAAATGAACATTTTATTTATTTATTTTTAAACATTTTTATTTTATATTGGAGCATAGTTGATTAACAGTGTTGTGTTAGTTTCAGGTGTACAGCAAAGTGATTCAGTTATACATATATATGTATCTTTTTCAAATTCTTTTCCCATTTAGGTTATTGCAGAATATTGAGCAGCGTTTCCTGTGCTATAGAATAGATCCTTGTTGGTTATCTATTTTAAATATAGTAGTGGCAAGAAGGTAACCCTATAAACGTATGAAGATTGTGGGTGGAGATGATTACAAGAAGGTAACAGCTGGTATAAAATGTTGAAAGCAGTAAAGATTCAGATTTTCAGAAAATGCTGAGAGCAAATTTCGAATTTGTGATCATAAATTTAAACACAACACTCTGTTTTTCTCCAGCAACACATAGTTAGTTATTAGGTGCAGTTATACCTTATATAGATGATATCCAGAGTTTAGCTTTGCTAGGGAAGTACAACAGAGGAAGAAAGGATTCAAAAAGTTGAAAGGTTTGTGTATCGGCCTGATGATAATCATGTTCCTTGGATGCTATGCTGAAAAAGAAGGAAATTAGAGGGAAACTGAATGAGAAAGTGGTAGGCTCAAGTGATTGAAGATCTTCATGAGTTCAAAGAATTTTTGGATGAAAAGTTTAGATTAATAGTGAAAAGCTCCCCAAAGCATTTGAGCATTTTTGTTGGTTGTTATAAATAGCAACTCTAAATGTCACCTGCAAAGCATCATTAGCAATAAAGATTCAAAGAAAGCTTTGGGACAGATAATGAGCTATCTTTGAAAATGTATCAGTTATGTGCTTTAGGTAATTCTTGTGGAACGGTGGCACTTAAAGTGGAAAACCTGTACCCATAGTATTTAATTAGGTATCTTTGGGCAGATTCTTTTAACTATATGGATTAATGGTATTCATTATAAGGATGATAGTCCTTTCAACCCCTCAAATCCAATGTATTCAAGAGTCCTTTAAACTTCTCTTGCTAAAATGCCTGACATTACCCAGATCTCTATGTGTGTAAGTGTGGGTGAACAAATGTGTTAGCACCAGATTTGGGGGGAGGGGAGATGGACTAGTTCTTTTAGAAGGTTCCTTGTAAGAAATGGCATAGCTAAAGAGAGTGAAAGGGAAAGAAGAATAAGAAAAACTAGTCATTAATAAGATGGCAAGTTTAGAATATATAGCATTTAAACATAATTGTACCTGAAATCTCAAACTCTCCTGAAAGACTGAGTTGAAGAAAGCTTTTTATGACTTGCATCAGTGGTAAAGAAATAGCCTTTGTATGACTACTAGAGAATAAAAGGATGATGGATGATTTGGTTTCAAATTATTTTAATAGCTAAAATAATTATTTTCCCTATATGATCAAAACATGCACACAAATGTTCCTGTACCTAGAAACCTTGGGAATTAGGAGTCTTAAGGTGTTTCTAGAACATTTCTTTGCTTAGCTAAAACAAATGAATAATAAAAGATACAACCTGTTCCTCTTAAAATGTATGCAATCACAGTACTCAAATTAATAGACATATTTAAAAGGCAAGTAATTAATAAGAGAAACACTTAACTCATTTTGTTGCTTTTGAAAGACAAAAAATGCACGTGGATATCCTATTACTAATTAACTCCTAATTGCTCGCTTGACTTTTTTTATTTCATTGGAGTATAGTTGATTTACAATTTTGTGTTAGTTTCAGGTATACAGCAAAGTGATTCAGTTATACAAATACATATATTCATTCTTTTCAGATTATTTCAGATACTTTACCCATATAGGTTATTATAGAATATTGAGTATAGTTCCCTGTGCTATACAGTAGGTCCTTGTTGGTTATCTATTTTATGTATAGTAGTGTGTGTATGTTATCCCAAGCTCCTAATTTATCCCTCCTCCCCACATTTCCCCTTTGGTAACTATAGGTTTGTTTTCGAAATCTGTGAGTCTGTTTCTTTTTTTGTAAATAAGTTCATGTGTGTCATTTTTAAAAATTAGATTCCACATATGAATGATATTATATAATATTTGTCTTTCTGTGTCTGACTTACTTCACTTAGTGTAATAACCTCTAGGTCCATCCATGTTGCTGCAAGTGGCATTATTTTGTTCTTTTTTATGGCTGAATAATATTCCATTGTATATATGTACCACATCTTCTTTATCTATTCCTCTGTTGATGGACATTTATTGCTTGACTTTTTTTTAAAAGTGCCTCAAAATATGCCCAGGTAAAAATTTGGTAACACAAGGATCATAGGAAGTAGTTAAAAATATCTCCATTCAGATCTTATTCTGGTACAAATAAGTTGAACTCTGTTATTACTCTCTGCACCCAAAATCTGATAGTGGAGGAAAAAATTATTTAAATATATTCTTGGCATGTAAATGGAAGCAGGAACCTAATGCACTATTTGCACTTATTCAACAAACATTTAAATACTTATTTAGCACTTACCATGCTCCAGGCACTGTTTGAACAATTGGGATAACTTAGAAAACATAGCAGCAAAGATCTGAACCTTGTCTTTTTAGCCCTTAAATACTAATGTGGAAAGATAGGTAATATACTATAATAATAGATGTACACAGTATATTAAAAGATTGTAAGTATCCCTGGAAGTGAAGTAGGCAGTAGACTATAATATTAAATAGGGGGATAAAGTATACCTCACTGAGAAGGTAGGATGTAAGCAAAAACTTGAGAAACTGTAGGATTTTGGTCATGCAGATATCTAGAGAGAGTTCCTGCTGGGATGAGCACCTGGACCAAAAGTCTATGTTAGAAGAATGTTTGACGTAGACAAGAACTATCAACAGCACCAGATTCTGTAAAAGAGTGACGGGGGTGGATTTAGAAAGAGATGGAGTCAGAAGTTATAGGCAGATAGATTGATAGATAAACATATTCTGTCTATTAGTCCTCTTTCTTGAACTACTTTAGTACATTCTCTCTTTTTTTTTTTTGGGGGGGGGGGGTTATTTATTTATTTATTTATTTATTTATTTATTTATTTATGGCTGTGTTGGGTCTTCATTTCTGTACGAGGGCTTTCTCTAGTTGCGGCAAGTGGGGGCCAATCTTCATCGCGGTGCGCGGGCCTCTCATTATCGCGGCCTCTCTTGTTGCGGAGCACAGGCTCCAGACGCGCAGGCTCAGTAATTGTGGCTCACGGGCCCAGCCGCTCCGCGGCATGTGGGATCTTCCCAGACCAGGGCTCGAACCCGTGTCCCCTGCATTGGCAGGCGGATTCTCAATCACTGCACCACCAGGGAAGCCCATTCTCTCTTTTTATGTTCTGTAGTAAGAATATAAAAGACAGCTTACTAGACAGATTAATGATTCAATTAGCTTAGCCTAATCAAGGGATAAAGTTTCAAATATTTCATGGTGCCGCATCCCACACATTAGGTGCTAATCCTGTCCATATCTGTTTAAATTCACAGTTGGACTGATGTTTACCACCACTAAGGGATTCTAAAGCAATACACCTTTCATTGGCAATATTTGGGATTACTTATTTTCTGAAACTATGTCTTTCACTTTCTATTTTGGAATTAGAATAAAAGATGGAGGTTGTCAGAAATAATATTACCTAAAAGCATAGTAGAAATTCTATGTTGTTGATTAGTCTCATATTGGAAATGAAAAGACACCTTCATCACAAATGACCACCCAGCTATGAACATCAGAAATACTGGAAATATTCTAATTTCAGGGCAAATTTCATTGTATATAAGCTCATAAAAAATGAGAACCCAAGTCCCTGGAGCAGAAGAAATTTAACTTATGCAATATACCAAGATGAGAACTAGAAAACTGGAGGTGTAGATGTACTATACTTGTTTAATATTTAAGATAGCCTAGAGCAATGATAATCACAGACAAACTCTATGAAATGTTATTTGTGCCCACATAGTTACATTAATTTTCTTTTAATCTTTGTCTGCCCCAGGAAATATTTCAGTTGAATTTTACATTTATTACCAAGAAATTAGGAACTCTGGAATCCAATCTCATTTACTTTAACTTTTTTCTCACAGTTATTTCCAAATGCTAAATGAATTCAAAACCAAGAATTTATCTTGCATTTACTTCTTCAATATGTAAAGACTTTAATATAATTCTGGGATTAGGTTTACTCAACTAATGGGTTACTCATTCATTTATTAAACACATATTGATCTAATTGATATTAGATATTCATCTCATACACACAAGACATAAAGTAATAGTTACTTTTGAAGGTGTTATGTGTAGTGTTTGCAAAAGGAGCTCTGTAATCAGATACTCTGGGTTCAATAATTAACTCCACCTCCTTCTAGCTGTGTCTCTTTGGGCAAATTAATTATCCTCTCTGCCTCAATCACCCGATGCCCAAAATAGGAATTAATAGTGATACCTGCAACATAATTGTGAGGAATAAAAAAAAATAAGTCATGTAAAGTACTCAGCATAATGCCTGTCATCTAGTAAAAATTCAACAAATGTATACTATTTTTGTAAAATGTGTATGTGTACATTTAAAAGTATCCTGTGATGTAGTTACAACATTATTTTACAAATATGGGATGATTTTCCATTTTTAAAACGTCAGAAGAATGGTGGAGTCCCTGAAAACAATGACATTATCTTGGTTTTTGAAAAGGGAAATCAAGAGCAATTCAGTTTCCAGTGAATGGATTGCAGATATTATGGTATAGAGTTTCAAAGATGACTAGAATGACTAACTTCAAAAAGAAAAACAGAGTTTGATAAGTGTTTACATTTGGCTCTTGTTTTTGTCTTTGGATGGATTTTAGCTCAAATCCTGATGAACTGTAGAATTTTCAAACAGGCGAATACAAATCTCTCTGTGACATAATTTCAGTATAAGAAAAAAAGTTTTTCCAATGTAATGGCTAAAAAAGAGATGAGACTCACAATGAATATTTAAACTATGTTCATTAACTTTAAAGGAAGACTGGAAATTATACATAAGAGTGAATTCTTGGAGTTTTTAAGTAGGTTCAGCAGCCTTGGGAAAGTTTCTGAGTATATGAGTCTATTCTGTAAACCTATAACTAGTCACACATCTCAATACTATCACTTACAAAATCAATCCTAGGTACGGCTAAGGTTAGAAATCCATATATACAACTAAAGATTTTTCATCAGCAATATAACTGAAACTTGACGCTGAATTTAAAGTCTGTGCAGCAAGCTGATAGATGAAAAAGTAGATACCCAAATTAAGAAAACCAGGATTTAGGAACCGAACAAGGTTGACAATAGGTTTATCAAGCTGTGTTCAAACTCACTGGGATTTCTTAACTTCTTGAATAGTTTCATCAGTCTCACCAAGAAGCCGTACAAGATAGAAAAATGCATAGCAAGAACCTGTAAGAGAACCAGACTGCCTGTCTTAAAAATTAAAACATAGCACAGATATTAGATTTTAAAGCTCTACAGGAATCATCCAGTACAGCCCTCTATATCCTTCCACTCCCACATCATTTTCTTGGTAGGTGGACCATACCCAGAGTTGAGCATTGTCCTCATCTTCCAAGACTGTGCTTTTCTTCCCAAAATGATACCACTGTTGAAGAAGAAATGTAGTGGTAAGAAGCAGGAAGGCCAGAAGAGTTTACCAACATTCTTGCCATTCTTTGGGGCCATATACCATAGCTGCAATAACATAAATTATCATAAGAATTGAATTAATGCAGGGAAGACACTTGGAGCAGTGCTTGACACACAGAGATCACCCCCGAAATACTAGTTACTTTTATAACTGTGGTAATAATTAGTCCTAGATTTGGGACCCAATGACCAGAGTTCAAGCTCCAAGTCTGCCACTTGTAGGTTAAGTTCCCTGCTGCGAGCCCCCTCATCTGTCAAATGAAGAGATTGAACTACATGTTATTTAAACTTCCTTCTAGTTCTTTCTTGTATCTCCAAAGTTGAGGCTAAATGTAAAAGCCATACAGTTATTTGAGGTCTTTTAAAAATTTATTTTGGTTTTTTCCAGTTAAATCATAACTACCTTCTACAGTTAAGAAAATTATCACAATGAAATCTCCAGAGTGCTAGAAATGAAATACCTATTCCAATCTGCTCATTCTATAGTTGTCCATATTGGGAAAATAAAGCAGCCAAATCTAGGGGTACTGGATACTATATTTCTCACTTTTTGTTTATAGGGAAGCGGGGAAAATCTTTATGACATGATAGCAATTTGGGAAGAATTTGTAATCATTACAAAGGAGATCTCGCCCCTATGTATACTTTAGACAGAGATGACCTCGTACCCTAGCATAGTTACTGGGGGTGTTCACACAGATGTCTGAATCCTGTTCTGCAAGAGAGATTTTGGTAGAAAATTCCATTTTATTCAGTTAACAGATTTTTCCCTTTCAGGCTTACTAAATTATCTTAATTTAGCACATTGCAGAATATTTGCTTTGGGGTAATTTTTTCTTCCTACGATTTATAACATTTTGGTTAGGTTTCATGGGCTTAATTTTGATCAACACAAAGAGTTTATACTCTCTAGTGACAATATATGTGTAATAAGGGAAATACATTTTCCTCAACTGTATTCCTGGGGTACTTTCAAATATGATTTTCTGAAGATATGATGAATAAATATTGTATTTGTATTTAAGAGTAATGAAGTGGGTTTTTATACCAATTAAAATTTTATATATCTTGTATTAATCTTAAGAGTCAACTAGTGTACAGATGTATTTATATGGACGTAAGTAATTTTACTGTTCCTTGTCTACTTCAAGTTTTTCTAAGAGTTAGATTGTCTTAGTGAATAGAATTAAAACATTCATTTCTTTCTGAATTATTTCAATATATGCTTTAGTGGAGGTTACACAGAATTGGAAAATTCCAAGTACTTTTTAATTTTAAAATGAGAAAATTGTGTAGTATATATGTAAGGGGCTAAAAAGGGGCTTTGTTTCCTTGAGATTAATATTTCTTTTGAAAAATTTCTGTCTTAAATGTTATTGCTTGTTTAATCAGGATGGTAATATGATTTGATCTTTCCAAGTAAATTGACCAATTTACTATCAATAAGAGCCAGCAAAACTCAAGATTGCTGTAGTTTTCCTAGCAAAAGCTGGAAGTTAAGTTGATATTTCACCCTTAACAACTTTCCCCACTCAAGCCACCTGAACTTCCAACTTGAAGGTTTAGTGTTACTCTAGGATTCGTACTAATTCCTGCCATTGGTTAGGGCTTTACACCTCAAGAATTCTTACTGAATCTTATTATGCAGTAGACCATTTGACTTCTCCATTGAAACACCTTCTTGCCTGAAGCCCTGTTAGCATATGGAAATCCTTAGTTCATTATCCTCTGCCCATATGGGTCCCAAATTCTTGCCATCAAATTCTCTGACTCAGTTCTTCAACCTCAAGATTTGTGTTTCAATAATTCGGTTCCTAAATTATGACCAAGTTTATAAAATATATCATATCTATGCTTGCATGCTGACTGTCCAGCTCCTATTCCATCCAAACAGGTATGTTTCTTCTTAAAATTCTGACACCCAGCTCCTCTTAATCACTGTGTTGCCTTGAGGAATCATCATGGCTCAGGCATGAGTTGCATGCTATGATAAATTTGTGTTCATAAGTATGTAAGACATTAAAGATTTTGACTGGTGTGAATTTAAAGAAACTTGACCAAGGAATGAATAAATGAACTTGGTATCTAGGCTCTTAATATATTGGTTTAAATTTTGCTTTTGTACTCACTAGCTCTGGTACTCAGACCACATAATTTAAATTTTGTAAGCTTCAACTTCCTCCTTTGAAAAAATAAGCTTAAAATATTTACCTTGAGTTCTGCTTCTATTCATGAAGGAATACTAGTTATAAGACTTACCCTCCTACTGTAATATTCAATAGTTAGAAGACTAGGCAAAACATATAAAACAACTCTCACACATTAAAAAATAGACAGGGAAGCGCTATAATACCTGTGAAAAGGAAAACAGAGAGTCTTGCAATACCCGGATTTCTGCCTGGAGGCAGTTTTTGGACCATGGTGCATGGAAGGACAGGCCAGTCAGAACTACAGGGTCTTTAAATTTTGTAGTTGAGGAGACAAAGATCTGAGTTTGGAAAGAACAAGGCAGCTTCGATTTGTAAGATTGATTACCAGAAAGGAGGGAAACATACAGAGAAGAACTCTAGAAATCTGCATAGGTGTTACTCTGAGAATTTTATTTGAATAACAGTCTTCACATATGTAGAGTGAAATTTGATAAGGCTAGGCAAAGAATAACTGCTGGAAAAGAATAATTACAAGAGAACTTTAAGTAGAATTCCCAGAGCTTTCACAGGTCTGGGAGTCTTTTGAATTCCCATCAGCCAGCGTAGTGAACCCTCATTGAATACATGGAATATTCAGTAGAGAGCACAAAAGGGTCAAGCTTTAGTAATAGAGATAAATAACTCTAAAGACTACTTCAGACTCATCCTAAAAATGTTTTTAAAGCAAGCCTCAGAGGGGTTAGTCTGACCCACAAGTAACTTAACCATCTGCCAGAAACAATCCTAACCCCTTCTAAGGGAATAAACAAAATCTAGCACTAAACAGAATAAAAATCACAATATCTGGCAATGAATGAAAACATTACTGGACATAAGAAAACATAGGAAAATGTGACTCATAACCAGGAAATAATTCAGTCAATAAAAACAGACCTGGAAATGACAGATGATAGAATTAACAGACAAGAAGTTCAAAGCACCATTACAAATATAAATATGTCAAGGAGTTAAAGCAAAGCATGATAATTTGCATTCTTCAAATGAAAGGCACAATATCAGGATATTTGCTCAAATTTATCTTATATTTAGATGTGTTATATAAGTATAATAATGATAATAAAAATTAGAATACGAAGAGGAGATAACAATTACTGTTTTCTGTGTCCGACCCTTTGCTAAGTGCTATACACATATTATCTAATTTAATCTTCATAGCAACCACATGATATAGTTACTATATTTATTATTATTTTTCAACTAAAAAAATGATGAGGTTGAGAAATATTATGTAATTTGTTAGAACACAAAAGAAGGTTACAAACTGAAGATTTAAGCCCACATCTGTCTAAATTAGAAAGCACATCATTAGAGTTTCCCAAATCCTAATAGTTATGAGCATGAATGCCACTTTAGAATTTTTTAGCCTACACTGCCAGGTTTAAGAAATGTTCTAAAATTCTGTTTTATATCTTATTTCATATGAAATTTAGGCTCTTCAAGATGTATCCTGTAAATGTAGATAATTTTCTAAACTCAGAAATCAGGCTGCCATTTATTTACAAGAATAACTGTTTGCCAGGTTGATTCTAGAGACTTTTCTAGAGTCAGTAGAGTAATAGTCTATTTTTTAAAACAAAGTGGACTGAACGTATGGTCACCAGGGGGAGACGGTGGCGGGGAGGGATAGACTGGGAGTTTGGGATCGACATGTACACCCTGCTATATTTAAAATAGACAACCAACAGGGACCTACTGTATAGCCCAGGGAACTCTGCTCAATATTCTGTAATAACCTAAATGGGAAAAGAATTTTAAAAAGAATGGATATATGTGTATGAGTAACTGAATCACTTTGCTGTACACCCAAAACTAACGCAACATTGTTAATCAACTACACTCCAATATGAAATAAAAATTAAAAAAAAAAGACAAAGTGGACTTAGTTAATATTTTTGTTCATCTGTTTTTATCTAGACAATTCAAGAAATGTTTTATATATGAGGTAAAAATTTAAAAACCACTTGAAAACCTTTTAAGCATTAACACTCTGGTTTCTCTTCAGATCTTAATAATCTTTTGCCTTTTTAAGCATAAATGCTGTGACCAAATGAAAAAAACTTTATCTTATGAATATTTTCCTTATATTACACTCTAAATCTGCAGCTTAATGTGACAACAAAAAGCAGTTACAATCTTTTCTTAAATTCCAAAATATAAAGCTAGAAATACAATATAGTCTAGTATATATTTCTTCCAGGTCAATTTCTTACCAGATGTATTGTGATAATGTAGAATATATACTTAAGGTTATGTGCTATTCAGATTTTCATCAGAAATAGAAAAATACTTTAAGTCAAAATTATTCATAATAATGTGAAAAATAGTTAAGGTTAAGGTTAAGGTTTCTAAAAGCTCTGTCACATAATTTAGAGGCAGATGAAAAAAATTATGATAAAGATAAATCCCAATATTTATTTGTATTCTTTCCATTTTTCTTCTGATAGTGTTTCTAAGAAAAATAGAAAATAAGATGTAGGTTTAGACTAAATTATGAGAATATGTAAGTTCTCATATATGTCTGTCCTTGATATGTTATACCCCCCTGTTTTCAAAGACTGCTATCGAAGTAAGCATTTGCTTAAAGAACAGTCGCAACTCCTACTCTTGAAAGACTTCACAATTTGGTCAACTTTTGGGCCTTATTTCCCCACTGCTCCCTTTTGCACAACTCACAGTGTATGCCAACTAAACCACTTGCCTTTCCTAGACCTCTTAGTGCAGTGCTTCTCAAAGTCTAACGTGCCTGTGAATCACGTGGAAATTTTGTTAAAATACATATTCTTGCTCAGCTGGTCTTGGGTGGAGTCAGCATTAGAAATGAGCTCCCAGGTGATGGTACGCTACAAATCCAGTCACCATACATTGAGTAGTCAGGTGTTTAGACTGCTGCATGTTGTTCATCTTCTGCATTTCCTCTTCAGCCTTTCACACTGTTTAGATGTGATCCTCCTCTGTGGTCCTTTGTGTGTTTGCCCATTCACAGGCTGAATGAGCCTCTTTCATCTTAGGCTCAGAGAAAGTTTTGTATACCTGACATCATTCTCCTGAAGTTTTACCTTCACTTTTGTGTGTCTAGTCAATGATCTCCTAAACTTTGAGGACTACTTATTACTTATATCCCCAATATCTAGCATGGTGTCTGGCCCACAGTACATATACAATAAATATGTATTGTAAAGTAATTAAAGGACATGATAAGAGACAGAGGGAAAGAGAATAAAAGGTAACAAAAATGAAGGAAGGTAAAAAGGAAGAATTAGGTACTATGAGATCACATTTTATTGCAATTTTCATACAGTTCCTTCCACATATAAAACTACTACAGTAGGGAAAATAACAGGAATTGAAGCTTTTATCGTGTTTAGAGGGGGGCAAATTTTTTTTCCCATTATTTTGCTTTCTAAATAGCAGTATTTCCAGGGAAGATAGATAGATGAACAGACAGACTCCTGTGCCACAAGCATATTTTGCAATAGGCCTGCTAAGAAAAAGATGAACTCTTCTACCATTTAATTATGCATAGTGTTTACTGGGGACTTAAGGTGAATCACTCTCCTTTTAGTGTAGAAAGCAGTTATGATAATAGAAGATGAAGAAAGTCCTTTTCACGAGAAAAAATACTGAATATTGTCTATGTAATCACCAGTGCTGCAATTATTTTTACTTATGGTCCTGGGATTTAGCAAGAAGTGTATTGGTACCACCTTTGAAGACTTACTCAGATATAGATATTGTCATATGTGTGAGATATTCATGTACATTCAGATCTTCTTTGTTAAATGAATTCTTTTTCACTTCAAAATCTTTGCACTAGTACTAATTATTAGTTAGTTCTTCTTTGCCATCAATAATCTATTTTGATATATATATATATATATATTTTTTTTTTTTTTTTTTTTTTTTCTTTCAGGGTTTGAACCTGAAAAGACCGGAGTCAGTACAAGGAGGGAGAGAGGTAAGGAAGTTTAAGGGAGAGGGAGGGGGAAGAAGAGAAAATGGTTAGTGTTGCAGTGATTTTGTTGATGATGTTGACTGATGGTGATGATGTTAATGACAACGGGGATGTGTTGAGAGGATTTATGATAACCTTACGTCTCATTTACTCTGGCCAAACCACATTTTATACATATTTATGTAAATGTATTATTTGTGCTGCTCCTCTGAAACTGAAGAAAGTACCAGGTCTCTGGTTAGGCAAGTGTTGTTTCTGTTAAAATAGATTTTTATAGCGGTAGGGCCCTCTAGACAGGGCAGAAAAACCTTTTTAAGCAAAGATTACATGCAATATTTAAAATGATTGATTGAGAAATTAGCATAATTCTAACAACAGAAACATTTTACGTCATCTGGGATTCTTCACTCTCCTATCCAAGACAATTGGCATATGCTACTAGGCGTGTGTGCAATATTAGATGGTATGAAGTTGCCCTGGTAAGACTACTGATTCTAAAACTTCCTTTAATTATTATCCCAGATGCTTTATAAGGAAGGGAAACTTTTAATAGTACCAAACATAATACCATATCATTTATGTGATGTATATTATTTTCTAATTCTAATGTACAGGGTTAACCTCACCTTGATTAAAATTCTTTCCAGGCTAAATGTGTAAATGCTCTATTTTACTTTGTGACTCAGGTTGTTGGGTGTAGGGGAATGGTGGGATATTTAATTCAGTAAATCAATATTTTCTTGTTGCCCAAAAGGTAATTTTATTTTTGGTGAGATTTATATAATAATTTGGGGGCAAAAGTGAAGATACTTTGTCTTATAAAATGAGAAAATAAATGTAACCCTCCTCCCTATCTGTGGCTTCTCTTTCTGTAAAAACATTTTTCTTCTGTATTTAATATATGGTGTTTGCCCCTTCTTTCCTTGCTCTTTTAATTTTCAGTTGTGTGTTTGTAGTATTTGGCATTTTAGTTCCTTGTAAACCTGTCATTTAGGGTCTCTTTCCACTTATTTGCTGTTTTCCATCCAGAAGAATCTATTCTTTTTGAGGGACGCATAACAGTATGCTCACACTGGCAAAAGAGCTGGAGAACGTGAAATATAGATAAACCTTCTGAGATTTTTCACGTTGTAGGAGAGCGCGGTAAAAAGCACGTGGTCATCAGTAAAGGCAGAGTGGGAAAAATTATGTGCTGTGTAAGGAAGACCTCAGAGCCATTTACAGGTTTTGTGAGGGTAAATACTTTCTCTCAGATGGGACTAAAATGGATCTACTTAGAGACTTAACTCATCACCTTCGAAGTGAAAGTTCACACCCAAGCAGGACTGCCACAATGTATTTCTGCTGATTCAGTGCCTTTGAGGACATTCAATTTGGGTTGTATTACTCAGCTTCTCGCCACTGTATCCTAGTCCAAGAGCAACTGTGTGTCTAAAGAGGGGAAACTTAAGTCCATGTACCCATGTAATGACGTTGCTAAATGGTAGCAAAAGTCATCTTTTTAGATTAAGATTTTGTAGATTTTCATGTTATTTTTAAAAGCCTAATGACTGGCTTTTATTGAAAAGAGTTGCTGTTAAATTTTATTGCTTAGTTTTTCATTTCCTCTCATTTTATTTTTATTACAAATGCACTTATGGGTAAGGAACATGTCAATAATGTATATTAAATTAAAAATTTTTTTTCTTGAAAGTATTTTATGGTTTGTGTGAAGGTCAAATTTTTAATGACCTACAATTTAATGTATACATCTACATAGAGGGGACAACCTTGATTTGGGCCTCCTCCCTGAGGTTAGTGGAATAATTGAGAAGGAGGTAAGATCATCCAGTTAATGATAGCCCGGTAGTGTCTTCACTTGAGACCCCCAATCCAGGCATAGAAAGTAAAAGTCAACTATTAAAATTCAAAACAACCGCTTCACTTCCTGTCTGGGCAACACTGGGTTACTTGGGCGTATTTCTATCCAGCCTAACACTCACTTTAGTTTTCCCCATGATTGTAAAGTGTAATACATTCTGTGGTAAGAAACTTCAGGGAAGTATCAGACAATTAGGTGAACTATGTTGTGGACACTTCTGTCAAGTCTCAGAGGTAAGTGATCTGTAAACGAGAGTGTAATTCCTTCTTAAGAGCTCCCTGATCTCTCTTGCTTATGAATTGTGACAGATATCTTTCTGATTCCTATTTGCTGTGTTCTGTTACATGCATGTATTACAAAGATGTATAATATACTTCTGATTATGTTAAATTGAAATGTGTGGATTTGGAAAACTCTTACTCAAAACATCCTCTTAGAATTTTTCATCCTAATGCTATTGTGATTGATGAAGACTGAATGACAATGATTACTATTAAAATGAATTAATTTGTCTTAGTTCAAATGACAGATGTTCCCAGTAGGTGTTGACGGATGTGACACTAGGGCCTCTTACCAAATATTTACAAGAAGGTTTAAGAAGCGTCAATTAAAATGTTCTATTTACCATTTGAGATAATGACAACAGTTAGAATATGCATGGAAAATTGAAGCAGGCAGTAATATGCTATTTAGCTAAGTGGTAAATATTATTAAAAGGCTCATTGCTAGACAGGAAGGCCAGATTTGAACACTACATGCCATATAAAATATAAATTAAGAAGAAGTGATTAAGATATAAATTACCTTCCTGAAGGAAATAGAGATGAGCAGCACCTAAATTGCTTGTATTGTTGTGAAATATTTGAAAATAGGTATTAATTGTATAAAAAAACCTCAATTACATTAATTTTTTGGTATATTTATACATGCATACCATGCATGTAAATTGAGGGTGCTGATCATAATAGATAATAGCAAGGTTGTTTAAGAAGGGAGATTAGTGGAATGCTGTGTGAAATGTGATTATATAACTGATATTCCTTTCTGATTGTAAGTGAACTTCCTGCCTGTAGTGGGATCTTATAACTCATAGAAAAACCTCAATGAAATTTCACTGGCTATGACACATAGATAAATCATATTTCTTTTAAGGAATTTCTGTTCTCCTAAATACAGTGCTTTTACTGTTAAGTGTGGATAAAATCAGGTTACTATCAGTTTTCTTAAAAGATCGTATAACTTTGTTATTTTAAATAGTATTATATTTTCCAAAGTACGGTTTTTGTTAACTTATTAAAGATTCATCTGTGTGTGCATGTGTACCTGTGTATGTATGTATGCATGTGTTTGTACACACTAATTTTGAATGGCAAGTTGTCTTTATTTTCACCTTAGCTCAAAAATACTTGACCATCCATATTCTGGATATTTTATATCACAAGTCTAAATACACATGATGTGGGACTTTATATCATGGATAAAGAAAACTATTGTGGTTAGATATCTAAATCAGGATCAAGCATTTAATTTCAGAAATTACACTTAATGTGGCAAGCTAAGCTGAGAGACAGTGGTTATTGGAGCTTTTGGACTATGGGTGTTGTTGGAAGTTAACAGAGATTCCAGAACCATTGATGCAATGGAAATAAAGTGCAAGCGTGTAATGATCAGGAATCACTTCTACATAATTGGCAGAGCTCAGATCTCCTCAAAGTGATGAGCAAAGTAAGTAGAGATTATGTTACCATTCTTCAGCTGGAATTCTGAAGAAAGATTAATATCGGTACACTTGAACATTTTAAATAAATAGTTTTGTATTCTTGTAAGACAGATATTGAAAATGCTCCTTAAACATCTGAGAGAAAATGAACATTTCTGATCATTTCTAGAAGCATTCTTTAGAAATACGCCCCCAAAACATTAGAGATGTATTCATCCCTTTACGAGAAAAATCCCCTGTTTTAGTGTGGAAATTTTTCAGTTAATTATGTTTGACTGTGCCAATGATATTTTTAAAAATTCTAATTTTACCTGCGGGATTGCAAGTACAAATAAATAGATTCTGATAGACACATAGGAAGACGTGGACATTTCAGATCATTAAAATAACTGATTTTTGAATGTGTAATTCTCAAGAAAATCATGGGCATGCCTTACAATCTGCCTGCTTTGTAGTCAGCAGAATGCTTCACTAACTTTCTCTGTTGGACTACAGTATCCTCACTTTGCCAAAAACCATAAATGGGAAATTATAGATGATATGAATTTCTGATACTTAAAGAAACATAATTCATCAGAGATATTTGAAAAAGGTAGATTGAAAATAAAATGTTTAGCTCAATGCTATTTCCCCAAGCTGACTTTATATTTAAATGTATGAATCATTTAAAATAATAATTCGTGATTTGCTATTTATGTAAAGTATCACTTAAGCATATAATATTCCTAAAGAAAGTGATTATTTTATTCAGATAAATAGTGGATTTTATGCCTTTGCTAGTACAGTTGGATAGACTTTGCATTGTTTATGCCTTGACAGATTACATGTTCCTACTTGAAGTTGAAAGTCATTTTAAAATTTGAGCCCCAAAAGGGAGAAAACTCAAAGAATGTGATCAATGATATTCTGTATTTCAAAATAATTTGTCTCTACCTGTAATAGTAGCACAGGCGTTATTACAAGTGGAACAAAATTAAAAATCACCATTGTTTTCTCTTTCCATTTTTAAATTAATTAGAATTATTATGCAGATTATTTTGGATCTAAGTTATTGTTTAAGTTAAGAAAACTTGCTACTATTTCTCCCACATCCAACAGACCACTGGAGAGAATTGTTTTCTAAAGAGAGAAAAGAAGAAAAATATGTGAGTTTAAGAATAGAACTAAAATCGAAGAAAGTGTGTTGTTCTTGAAAATGAGTTAGCAAAAAGTGTTAAAGTGCCATTGTTCTCTTAAAATCTAATGTTTTACATAATTTGAAATTATAGAAGATAACTATTTCCTTTATAGCTTGGTGAAAATCTTCACCAAGAAACAAATCATGATTACCAGTTATCTTTAGTAATTTTTCTGCAAAACTTACTTCCATTTGCATGAAGCCTTTATTGTTTAGCATTCAGAATAGACTGACTGTTTCCACTTTTGTTCAAATTTAGCTATCCCATTCTTGGTTGATGTAGAGTTTTGTAGAATAAGAGATTCTTTTATAACCTCAGTGATGACACAATTTGGGGAAGAAATATATATTGGCTAATATTATATTCTTCTTTGAGATATAAAAGCTGAGGCAGAAATAACTCTTCCTTTATAACTAGAATTATTCAGTGGTTCAGTGGCTCTAATTTGCCACTAAGATGTATCTTATTTACAGTTGGATTCTGAGATCAAGAGACCTTTTAAGGACTCAGTAAAAAATAAAATATCCCTATTTTTTTTCCTTTCTCGGAATTGACAGGCAGTAAAGGAACTGAAAAAATCTTTGTGCTTATGAGCCAATATTTAATTGAAAGAATTACAATTTACAAGCCCATAATAATTATTCCTGTTTCAAAAATGTTCTTAAAGGATAAAATGAGTTAATATGTGTAAAACTCTTTGAGCAGTGCCTGACACATAGGAAGCATGCAATAAATGACAACAATTTTTATTACTATTATTATTTTCCATACCATTTGCTCTTCCTTTCATCTTTCCTTCTGTCAGAGACAATTTGAGTGTCATGTTGTTGGGAGATTTTACTGTTTACATGGAGTATCCTATAATCAGTGATATCTAAAGCCTCGTCTTAGATTTTACATTCTAAATTGGTTCTCAGATGACAAGTTCCTAATAGGACAGCAAACAATATACTTGGAATCTGTCATTGAATCTCAAAAATTCTTAATTCCATAGTTCATATTACAGATGAGAGAAAATTGTATTTACCTTTCACTTACAGCATTGTTTACAGAGAGCAGTGTCTAAGCGCTACAGGTTTTATAAGCTATTTTTCACATCCTGTATTTTCTGGGTGATCTTCAAATTGGATTTTGAAGATCTCTTCTATGCTTGTATACCATTGAAATTCCAAGGAACTATCCAAAAGAAACCTGTTGGTTAAGCAGAACTAAGCTTATCAGCTCTACATCAGTAAGAAAGAACACATTCTTAGTAGTATTTCAAATAAGAATATCAAAATCCGTGAGAAGTGCACACTATTCAATTTTTTAAATCTTTCTTTTGGAAATGTTTGACTGATTATCTAGATTACAAATTCTTAGAGTATGTACATAGTGACAGAACAATTTTTCCTAAGAGAAGCAGGGAAAAAAAGAGTGAGGAAAGGAGAGAAGTGAGAAGGAGCCAGCATTGGACAGACATGAAACCATCACTGTGGAAGGACAAAAGAAGTCTTAGATATAGGAAACCTATTACACACACACACACACACACACACACACACACACACACACACACACACACAGAGCCACACAAAAGAGTGTTTACAACAGGTTTAAACAATAATTTGAACCCTAGTGAATTCCATCAAGCATCAGTCTAGCAATCATGTTCCCCAAAATGGACTCTGCAACTTCAGATTGTACTCGATGGACTTATATCAGTTAGAGATATAGGCACATGAGTTAAAATATAAAGCAATCAGGAATTTGACCTAGAGGGCCAAGTAACTTGAAAAGACCACATGAAAATTTTGCTTGGGCAACCTCCTATCTTAAGAACTTAGCCTAAGACCTGATGAGGGAATTAAACTCTCTAACTCTGAGCAGAATGAAACTAATTGGAGTCAACAAAGATAAGACTGAGGAAAATCCTCACAAGGTTTTGAAAGAATACTCAGGTAAAGTTTGTCTAAAGGAAATCAGTCTAACAAAACCTAACTCCAAACAGTCCAACCTCATGAGTACCTGGAGTTAGACCTCTTCTTACTGACTCACAATGGAAAGTCATGAAAACAGACAGTCATGTTGTAAGTTACAGATCAGGTATTTTCATCTAGAATAAGAATTTTCAAAGTTGATTAGGTTATCAAAGGATTACTAAAATCATTCTCATTCCTAGGAGGCAGAAACTCTGCATTTGGGAGGTTGACAAAAAGAACTTAAAGTTTAGACCCAGTGCAGGGTGTATCTCACTGTTGCTCTCCGAGAGACTCCTGAATGGAGACTTCAGCGGCCTCAGAGGAACATATTTCAAGTAGAGGAGCTTAAGTCAGATTGCACAGGGGTTTCACTGGGACCTCCCTTGTATCTCCACAATTTTTGACTCTTGGTCTGACAAATGATCACAAGGCAAAAAACTTTTCATCAAGCAAAACTGAGTTTGTTAGAACTACTGCAATAAAAAAAGAACACTACATTGACAAAATTTTAGTAGGTCTCTAAATGGAGAGTTTAGGGGAGGATATTTAGAGGGTGTTAAGTTACAGACAGGATGATTTAAAGGCAAGTCTTGTAATGTAGGTAATAGGTAGAGATTAGGCAGGTTAGGCAGAGTTTATGACACTCTAGCTTTGTATTGATGTGCACAACAAGTGGAATGAATGGAGATTCTGACCTTAGAGTTCTGAAACGCAATATATTTTCCTCATTTATGAGTCTTTTTAAAAAAAATTTGTATATAATTAAGGATTTGTAATTTTAAAGTGGATTTTACAAAGAAATGAGGACTAAGAAGGGTTACTGTAGAAAGATTTTTACTTTCTAATCAATAAAAATTTAGATATCCATTCTTATAAGGCACACACATTATTTTTAGAATCAGTTAAACCCTGGAGATGTTTTCAGCTGAAAAGGCAAAGACAAGTTATGATTTTTATTTCACTGCCTTATATTTTTATTTGAAAGCATAGTGTTAAACTCATAGGGATCTTTTTGGCATTGTTGTTTTTATTTGTGTATACAACCTATGATGCAGTTATTTTTTACCCTTTACCTATGTCAATTAATATAAAAGGAAAATACTACTCCATATGGTTGAATTGACTCAGCCCGTTTTCATCAGAGAAGTATTTATTCATACATAAATGAGAAGATCTCTTATGATTCCTTTCTTAATTACAAATAAAAGCCAATAGCCACCTCAAAAATATACAGAAGAAGATAAACATTTTTATTATTTTGATACTTATCCGTTACTTAGCTAGAGAATTTCTTTTCTGTTTGGATTTATGTTTTCATATAGAACAAATCCCCATGTAAATATTCAATTATTGGCTTTGCTGACAAACGTATTAAAATCCTGTAAACCTACAATGGAAACTAACTACTTCTCTTCTCTGAAGAACTTTCCTGCCCTCCTACTCTCTGCTTAGAAGTAGATCCCCACATCTCTTTCCATTCTTCCATCATCCGTCCAGCTGAGGACAATTTTTTGACATATGTCTATTTTCTGTTTACTTCCTGTCCTCACACCCACTTTGAGACAGTTTTGGGGACATCGATGCTCAGTCAGCCCAGTGGAATAGGAACACTCCTGACTAGTTCCATTGCTGTCCTCCAGTTATATCACAGGACCCCGCAGTCCCTTGTCGGTGATCACCACACTGTTACCTAATATGTAATCTAAAACTTCTAAATAAGGTTACCAGTAAGCGGAAAAATAGTGTATTTATTATTATAAATATTATACTGTTGAATTATTATATAAACAATTGTTTTAATTATATTAAAAATGTTAGGATTAGAGAATTTCGGACTCACACAAATAACAGTTATATTCAAAATAATAGCTATAAATAAAATTGCTATTGCATACTATATTAGTTTGCTAAGGCTGTCATTACAAAGTACCATAGACTGGGTAGCTTTAACAATGGAAATTTATTTTCTCACAGTTCTGGGTCTAGAAGCCAAGATCAACGTGTCCATAGGTCTGGTTTCTTCTGAAGTTTTTCTCTTTGGCTGGCTTTCAAATAGCTGCCTTCTCGTTGTGTCCTCACATGGTCTATCCTTTGGGTGTTCATATCCCCAGTGTGTCTTTGTGTGCCCAGATTTCCTCTTATAAGGACACGAGTCAGCGTGGTTGGGGCCCACCCTAGTGGCCTCATTTTACCTTAATTATCTCTTTAAAGGCCCTATCTCCAAATACCATCGCATTCTGAGGTATTGGGGGTTAGGACATCAACATATGAATTTGGGGGGACACAATTCAGTCTATAAAACACTCTAAAAGTAATACAACTGTACAAATCATTTCCCTCAAAACAGAAGCTTTCTCTTTGCCCTTTACCTATTTACTCAGGAGTGTCTTGTCTCTTCAATAACATTAAAATTTAGTTACATTTAAATTACCAACAACAAATATAAACAGTAAATAGAAGAATAAAATAACACATGTAAAGAATTTATCTGAAATTCTAATATCCCAAATGCTCTGAAAACTGATATCCCTTCATCAAAGGGAGGCTCAAGCTCATTTGGTGGCCCAAACCTGGCCTGAACTAATATGAACCCATTTATAGTCTTTCTTTTTCCCACTTAGCATGAACATGTATATGTTTTACTACAGAATTATCAATGTGTTTGTACAGAGTGCTGCTCCAAACCCTGCTGGGAATATTCAAAAGATGTGGCATATGCTCTGTATTACTATTTTAAAATCAGGGTAATTCCAAATTACCAGATATATTTGACCTGAAGAATTTTGGATAAGGCATTGTAGATCTGATACAGGATACATTTCACTCTAAAACCCTAAAAAAATAGCATCCTTTCTTTTCACAATATACAAAAAAAATTTGAATTACCCTTGGTAAGTGCTTTGCGTGTGCTTATTAGTTCTGTAAGCACTTTACATATAGTCACTCATCATAACAAACTTTTGAAATAGCCACTATTATCATTCTCATTTCAAAGAAGAAAAATCCAAACAAAAAATGGCTTAAATAACTTGCCCAAGTGTTATAAGTGGGTGAAGCCAGGATTGAAACCTAGGAAATATGATTCCAGAGTAAAAATTCAACACTGCACTATGACTTATAAGAAGAGAAATTAATAGATTTACTACAACTGGATATTTTGACTATTGGCATTCCTCATGAGAATTATCTAAACTTGCTAAACAATCACATTCTCTGTCTCCCCCCCCCCTCTCTCCTTGCCTACTTATTTGTTGCATATAGGTATTATCTCATCCAAGACCAAGACCACAACTACTCTTTTGTTTTCGTTAGGAATAGGAACTATTTGACTGCAAAGAATAGAAACCTACTTAAAACTTACATTAAATTGAATAGTGTCAGGTACATCCATTTGCAGGGAATATATCTTGATCTTCTGGAAAATGGATAATAGCTCCTTTTCTCTGTTTCTCTTTTCTCTAATTCTACATCATTCTTCTTTCTGTGTAAATTAGGTAGCTTCTCTACCATCTTTTTTTCTTCTTAACATATACTTTGTCCCTCATGACTACCACCAAATGATGGGCTCAGCTATCTACTCTGTAGCTGGACAGTCACTTCTAAATATAGACAGTGTGGTCTAATTTCCCCTAGCTCATCCACATGGTTCAATCAAATAAATATACTTTAGCAACAGGAACTAGGATTAGAAAAATGATTTTTTTCTTTCTCTTTTTTTCTCTTTTCTTTCCTTTTATGATATTCAAATGATAAAAGCACCATTTAACTCATCTTTGGATTTTACCACTTGCACTGTGGTAGAAGAGCCTCATGGTCTGAATGTTCTCTTTAAGATAATTGTGGTTAAGGAAGATATACTGGTAGTAACTCATCTGGAATGAATGTTGGGCTACCATTTTCATTTTCTTTTCTTATTTTTAAATCAAGAGGGGATGAATTAGGAAAATACAAAATTTACCTGAAACATGCAGTTGGTGCAATTTTCCCAGGCTCAGACTTCTTAACCAGGTCCTGATCATCATTGCAAAATTAGCTTCTCAATCACCCCTGTCTAAATCTATTACATCTTGGGGGGCGGGGTTAGCTTTCACTGATTAAAAATAACGTATCCTATGAAGAAAGATAAATGTTGACAATATGGTAAATTAAAACAGTTCTCTATCTGGATTTATTTATCCAATGTATATCTAATCCATTGTATTTATTAAACCAAATCATTGCCGATACGTGAATCCTGAACATTAGCGTGACCTGTACTTCTCTTTTGTGTACTCAAGGGAGTGGGATCAGACAATATTCCACATGGGAAAATTCAGAGTGCACTTGCTTGACCATTTCTGTATGGTTTAGGGGTAGACAATCATAAATAGGACCTAGAGGAATATCTTCTAAAACAGTTGAGAGAAAATATAAGGGTTATTTGAATTTGTATTTATAAGTACTCAAAAATGTTAAATTCAAAATAAGTTAATGATATTTAGCAATTTTAACTCATCCACCTATTTATAACTGATGCCATTGTCAAACCAAATCATGAGTATCGTCCTACGCTTGGATATGTTAAAGTTAATTAAAATATAGATTTACTTAATGTTCTAGAAGTCTGGGATTTTAGAAATTAAACACATTTGTTGAAACATGTGGAATCAAAAACTGGAAAAATGGTTCTTTGTACCTTTCTTGCTTCCAATTATAGCCTATCAAAGATGTGATGTTGCTTTCTCCTCTAACAAGTTACATTTGATAATATATTAGCTCTGGTTTACTTTCTGGAAGTAAAGGTCACAAAGAATATTGAGAGTAAGTAGTACCTAGTACAAAAATGTCAAAAGTGTACAGAGGTCAAAAGCAACAGGGGAAACAAATGATCTTCCAATTTTGCCTTGAAAAAGATTTTACTCATCTTAGTGAGTAACTTTCGATGGATAAAAGAGGTGATAGCCATCAGTTCCAGAATTGGCAACAGGAAAGTGAACATGAAAAGCATATTTAAGAAGCTAGCAAGTAAAAGGAATTCAAAAGAACAATGAGGTGCTGCCTGGAGAACATAGTAACTTCAGTATTCATTTCTTGAGAATGGAGTAATTCATAGATGTTTTTGTGTAGCACTCACTCAGACAATTTGAGGTCAAAGAAAACTGCAAATGATTTAGGTGTTACTGGAGCCATTGACTTCAATAGGGTCATAGAAAAATTTGTAAGAATTTTATATATGTTTGCAGACGGAGACATCTGTGGCACAAAAATTCATTAAATTTTCCCTAAATAGGAAATGACTGTATAATAAGAGGCAGTGTGGCATAGTGGGATTTTTAGAGGGTGCGTATTTTGGAGCTTTTATTACCAGTTTTGCTCTTTGCTCAGCAACTGATGTTGAGCAAGTTGCATAATCTACGTCACTGAGGTATATAATCTGTACCTCAATTTCTTCATTTAAAAATTTAAATCCACAGTTGTACCTTACCCCATAGGATTGTTATGAATAGAGAAAATGAGATTGTATATCAAAAATAGTGATCTCAATGTAAGGTACCAATAAAAATACCCCATATGGAAGTTTTAAATGCTGTTACTGTTTATGGTTACTGTTACCTTGAATTAATAAAAGACAGTAGACATCCTAGTGTCTAGACAGTAGACAGTAGACATCTGAGTGTAAAGCCACTTACTCAGCACCACATCTCAGATCGAAAATTGCCTATTGAAGGAAAAATTCCCCAGGGATTCCTACTTGCAAAAATAGTACTTGATGCTTGGTTCTACTATGTTATTATGTTTATCATATTGTATTGTGAGTCTTTTTGTTTGTGTCTCCACCATTCTATCACTTAGACTGAGTTCCTAGAGAACAGAGTCTTACTCTGTTTCCATCCATAAAACTTGGTATAGTTCCTGATATAAAGTAAGCACCCAATAAGTGTTTGTTGTGTTAAATCTTGTTCCTTTTTAGAATCAGCAAGAGTTGGGTTTAGAACACCTATGCTAGTCTAGATCATTTGTTCCTTTTGCCTTTCACATATTTAATTAATTAATATATTTTGGCTTCACTCATAATTAAATATTAAAGCTAATAAGCATATTTAATTTAATTTTTTCTCTTTAGTCTACTTAAAGAGATAGATGCTGGTAATGGTTGTTCACATTTTAGGTGAATTTGAGATATACAAATTTAAAATGGTGAGAAAAATATTTATAAAGCTCCAATTGTGGGGAAATTTTTAATATAGTTGAATTTCTGAAAATTTGTCAAGTTTCATAATTGCAAATCTGATGATCCAAGTGAATTTTTAACTTGTATGATGGGGCTAATTCAACTGTTTGAATTACCCATTATTCTTTGTCAGGATTAAATTACGCAGGGTTTTCAGGCACTCGTCATGTTCATCTCATACGACCACCCTGAACTGTGATTCCCTTTTGGACAGATAAGGCTGATTCAGGTGCAGAGGGGATCAGCTGATTGCCCAAAGTTAATCAATGTATGTAAATTGAGTACAGAGATTTTGAAATGATATAATTAAATGGTATTTAAACTAATCTGTGATAATTAAGGAAAGACGCTCTTTAGAATGACGCATGAAGTGATATATGAATTTGAGGACCAAGAGACTGAGCATTAGCATATAGAAAATATTAGTCATGGGGCAATAAAATTAATTGACAGACCAGGTTTGGTTTTGTTTTTTTTTTTAGTATATACAAACATGATAGATGAAAAAATAAGAGAAGAATTTGAATTTTAAAAATAAAATAGAGATTATATATATTTTAGGAGGCCATAAATTGAATAGCTCTTCTTTTCAACCTGACAACACTTCAAGTATAGAGTTAATATCCTAAATTCATAAGGTAGTCTGTAATAACAAAACAAAAGAAAAAACCGAAAACAAAATACCAAAAACATTAAACCAACTGGGCTCTTTTCCCAGAAAATCACTGAAGCAAGAAATACTTGTATCAAGAGAGAGGAAAAGAGAAAGAGAGAAAGAAGAAGACAATAAAACAAAATATGGAAAGAAACCTAGCTGGCCAGATTTAATGAGAGAAGTGGAAAAGTTGTTCATTTTATAGATGGTCAAATAAAATTTCCCCTCCGACCTAGGAAGGACTACACTCAAAGCATAAAGCAGAGTTTTCAGTTATGAGAGGAAAATTCAAATACAACTTATTTCATGAAAACTGTGGGGAACTTGATAGCTTTGCTTTTATACCTTAACTTTAGCTTAAGTGTATTTTTAAAAGTTATGTTCTGGTTAGTTGAGATATTCCTATTACCAACCTATTTCCAAAGTCATTTTGTTGTCTATGTTTAGAACTTACTAAGGGACTGTTCTGAACAAATTAAGGGTGAGTCCAGTTCTTATTTAGGGCTTACTAATTAAGTTATGGTGTCCCCTAAGGTCCTGACCCTGTCTCTTCGCCCTTCCTCTTTTGACACATTTTTTTCCTAGGTAATCTTATCCACCCTGGTGGGTGTAACGTTGGCTGCCTGCTGATGTTCCTAAGTCTCCATCTCCATCCAGATCTCTTTCCAGACCTCTGTCTATTCACTTATCAGACATTTCTATTTAAATATTATTTAAATTTTAAAGATATGTAGAAAGACAATTCGTAATCTTCATGTTCTTCCATCCCCCAAACACCAATTTCTTTTCTGTACTTTTTAATGTCTTTTAATGACATTACTTCTTAACAGTCCATTCCAGAAAACACAGAATCAACCTCATTTCTTCCTGCTCCTGTATGTCCCCACTCATCACAGTCATTACATTCTCCACTCTACTTCAGATGTCTCAGTTATGTTTCCTCCTGTCTATCCCTTTTCCACTGAATGAATTTGGATCTTCATTACCTCTGAAGGGAAAAATTATAACCTTTTAATGGGTTCTTCAACTTCTCTTCTTTCCCATCTCCAATCTACCCTCCACACTGTTGCCCGAGTATAATTATGAGCCTTCCTCACTAAAGGTGTTACTCTCTTCCTGTCACACAAAGAGAAGGGCTAAACTCCTTAGCACATCAACCGAAACTTTAGCAAATAGGCCTTAACTTATTACCATTTTAGAAATCTCTAAATTTCCCCATTTTTCCTTCAGTTAAACTATAATGGGGGAATTTTATTTATTCTTTAAGACCCAGGCCAAATGGCATATCCTTTGGCAGAGTGAGTTGCCCATTCTGTAGCATATTTGTACTTTTTCTTACTGCTATTGTAGACATAATTACATTTTTTATAGTAATTAGCTAACGTGTCCGGTGGGCTGCAGCCAGAGCTTCTCTAGGGTAGGTATTGTGTTTTTTACATTTTTGCAATCCTCAGAACTTGATTTAAGGGCCTAGAACACAGGAGATATTTAATAAACGTTTGCTGATGGAATGAATGCATGACTTGGGAAGCTCTGTGAGTTTCTAGGGTGGCCTTCTTGAGGTTTGCAGGAATTACCACTAGATGTCACTAGCACATTTCCAATAGCAGTACCTGAGGTAGGGAGAACTAACCTTTACTGAGCACCTACTGTGTGCCAGGCCCTTTTTAATAATTCTGTGAAGTAGGTATTATTATCAGAAATCTACCTTGGAAGCAGATGGTTGGAATGATTAATAGGTCATACAGCTAGTATGATGTAAAGGTAGGATTAAAATCTACAAGTGTCTGCTATCAAAACCTATGGTTTTCAACAGTGGCAGCCGCATTCTGTTTCTTTTCTGATAATTGAGCCTCTGGCCTCCACATGATAAATAGCATATGCCACCTTTTCTAACAAATTAAATCTTTACTGACAAAATAAGCTGTTATTGGGTTAGGCACTCTTATTTAAGACCTTTTGAGTTAAAAGTCAGAGACTTTGCTTCTCTAATAAGCTTTTCCTGAATAGTTTGAAAACAAACTACCATTCAAAGAAAGCTTTTTAATTAAACATGAGAATGTAAGTTTTGAACAAGAGCAGTTAGATTTCTATATTATTACTAGTTTTTTTTTTCAATTAGCATTTGAAAATGGAGGTCTACTGTTTATAAGGTGATAGATTTAGTAATTAGGCCTGAATACATGAATAAAATATAGTCCCTACCTTCAACAGCTTGTAAAACTCAGATATCTCCTTAATGCAAAGTCAGGAACATCATGATATTCTTACTGTGGAGGGTATTTAATCTGAGACTCTGAAGTTTAAATAGCATTTAGAGATACTAATCCGTTTGATAATGTGACCATCTATTCTTGGACCTTAAATACTTAGAAGCCCATACTTGAGCATGGTGAAAGTACACTAGTTCCTGCCTACTCACTCAAGATGTCATGTTTTATTTTTAGACCCAACTCTGCCTATACAGAGCCCCAAGCAAGACCCAGAACTTGAGGAGATACACATTTGTAGAAGTTCCAATCAGAGAACAGTTGTAAGAAAGTATGATGAGATGGTGCTTAGACTTGAATGCTTGACTTGCACTTGGATGGCCCCAATCATCATATTTTCCAGCCCTAAGCACATGGTGGCACCAAGGCAATCAGCCATTATACAAATGAAAGAGAGATGAGAGAGAGGGAGGTAGCTTATGCCTCCCCATAAATTTTACAGCTTCTCTTTAGTTTAGTCAACTTCTGTATCATATCAGACTCTTTAAACTTTCTGCCAAATTCAGTAGTGGTTGTTAATATTTTTGCTTTTGCTATTGTTAATTATTTAAAGACGTTAAACCAACAACGAATTTTAAGTTGTACATTTATATACAACATGATAAAGTTCTCCACAGATGTTTTTAAAGATAAGGAATTAATGTAGTCATGGAAACAGTTTCTCTCCCTCACTTAATGTTTTATGTGTGGTGAGCTTGAATTTTATGTGAAATTAAATTATGTGATTTGAAAGTTATCAATATAAAAGGATAATACATCTTCAATTTATTCCAAAAATTAGAAATAATGTCAAACCCCTATATTAAAAATGCATAAAGAAAAGCATAATGTCAAAGTTAAAGGGCCAACTGAATAATAAATTGTGTTTATGTTATTTGTACAGAAAGATATCTCTTTAGAAAAGAAACAAAAATACCCATCAACCTTGATCAATATTTGCATTGAATTGAGAGTTTTAAATTCTGTGAGGTTATTAGCAACATGTTTCTCAAATAAAATGTGCCCAGGTGGTTCTCCTTTCTTATCAGAAAACAGCAACAGCTTATGTTTTTTAAAAACTGATACATCTAGAGAAATGCTCGGTGTGTACACATCTTCCATCTTTTACTTTCTACTTTTGCCTGGCATAGTGTACATACTCAAAACGTTTATTTATTGAGATGTTGTATCCATAAGTAAACGAATGGTTGGGTTAATCAAGAAAGTTAGAGGAAGATTTGGTGATCATTCAGTGGCTTCCTTCTCCTGCTCCCTTGCCATCCCTGCTATTTTGCCCTGAAAACAAAAAAAAAAATCACTATGGAAGCTCTAGGAATCCCTAGTATATAGATTGCACGCCCTGAGAGACAAGACAGCTTAGAGATGAGAATGACCTGGAGCAAATCCCAGCTGTGTCACTTACTAGCTCTTGTAAAAACAATAGCAAAGCATTAGAAATTGTGCTTCAGTTTTGTCATCCTTACAATGGGAGGTAATAACAATATCTACCTCATGGGGTTATTGTGAAGATTAAGTGAGCTTGAATATGCAAAGCCATTTGAACAATATATATCATTAATGTTTTAAAGGTGTTTGTTGTTGTAGTTAAAGAAAAGTGCAGAATCAGAAAGGTTAGGGACAAACTATCCAATAGATTTCCTGTTTGTTTTATTTTCTCAAGTGATAAGCAAAACACAGGGGTCCTTTTTTATTACAATTAACTAGATTCACTGAGTCGGAAGCTTTGAAAGTTTAGTTTTGTTTTGGTTTTAATAATTCCAAGAGAAAAAAAGTGAGTTAAAAATGATTTTACCTAACCATAAATGAGATTTAGATTAGTGATTTTTAATAGTTTCTTATATTTATTAAGCTATTTTAATATAGTCAAGTTTTTATGTTCCTTTGCTCTAAAGAAAAAATGAGTAAAAGCTCTATTTGTGAGTCTGTCAATGAATCATACCTAAAGAAACCTTCTGCATTCGGGTCATGAGCCATAAAAAGGTACCACCTGATGGCAGAATGTTCTGATTGCAGGTAAAAAGCTAAACAAAAACAAGCAGCTTTTAATGCTAAGCTGACAAACTGAAACAATAAAGTAGTACCATGCATTCCCACAGCATCCATTTATTTATGTAAATCTTGGTTTCCTATAAATGAGCCTTGAAGCTTAGCAGGACTAGAAAACAGTTGGAGATTGTGAATACAGCCATTGAAGGTGAGTTTCCAGAGGTGGGTTCGAATCCTGACTTCACCTCTTAGCTGTTGAATTGACTTTAAGCAAGATAGTCAACTTATTCATGGCTCAGACTCCTTGCTTAGTACCTACCTCGGAGTTATTGTGAATTAAATAGCTTGTTTTTATAAGGTTCTTAGAATACTATCTGATGCAGAGTAAGTGCCATATAAAGTGCTTATTAAGTAGATAGAAGTACTATATTGCATATTCATTTCAGTGGAGTTTATGAGACCAAAACTGTCTTTTAAAGATATATTAGTGGTTTCTCAGGTGTTTCATACAGGATTACAGAGTCCAAGCTCTGAAAGGTACTTCGCTTTTGTAACCTTGTATTGTAAGAAGGAATTTTATGTGGTACCAATCAACCAACACCATAAGGTAGAAAAAAAATTACTAAGAGCATCAGTTTTCTGTGGTGTTAACCACACTTAAAAAATCCTGGCTTTGCTGCTTATCATTTACATGGCCTTTGAAGAGTTATTTATTTTCTTAAAACCTATTTTCTTATTTTAGTTCAATAGTAAGAAAAGAAAAAATATATGTAATTTGTATCATACTTATTTACTTTCTAGCAAAATTCAATGGCTCCTTCTCTATCACCCAAGTGATTAAGACTTGCCATCTTTGATAGATCAAAATACACATCCAAAATCTGTTATAAGTCATTTTATATTTATATGGTTCTAAGTTTTATTGTATATTAGATAGTAAAACATTTACATTATGTATGTCCAACAAATATTTGATTTTCTTCTTGATATATCTGAGACTGAATATTTTCTTCCAATCATTAATACTGTGCTAAGGAAAGATGCATGTAATTGTATGTATGGGTACTCCAAAAATAAAAGTACAAATTTTAGAAAATTCTAATGAACATTATATCTGTTTTTCTTCTCCATTGGGGTTATCTGTTTATGGAAGAAGTAACAACTGTAGTTATAGAGATTAATCTTCAAGTTTCTTCTAGACTGGATAACTTCATAGGAAGCTAAAGCACTGAATGGAAAATAAACTTTTATGGATAAACACCTTTTTATATTTCCCCAAAGAATGCCTTCTGTTTATATGAACAAAGGCTTCATTCACAATTATACTCCAGTACTCTTTCTGTTTTGCATAATACCTAACTTGCAACTTTCTCATTGATATAGGTGTTAGACTATGTCATTTTGAAGATGAGTATTATGATCAACTCTTTCCAATAGTTTTTTGTAGAAGAGGTTTTCTGTAGTGAAATTTAGACAAATTGTTCAAATTTTGAAACCTTGATAATATAGCCTCATTTCATTCACAGGCAGTCTAGGTAAGGAAAATATGCTCTAGGATTCTCAGTGAATGTGCCAGTCAGTGTTTAAAAGATAACTTAAATTTCCTTCTTTAACAGAGTTGGGAAAAGTGAGTTCTTGAAGTTGCAATCTGCAGTTTTGATATTCATGTATAAAAGGGGGCAGATGTTCTTTTCTGCTAAATCATTCCCATAATACATTTACCCTGTATTCAGAGATGAATATGCTTACTGTCAAACCTTGGCAGAAGGTTTCAGGAAAACATTGATTAAACTCCATTGGTGAACAAAGGAGAGAAGAAGATTAGCCATTTAAAATGTAATGTTCTTTCAACCTTTTCTTAGCCTCTCTCCTCTTACACATTTTCTTTGATTCATAGTATTAAGCCTAAAATGATCTATCATTTTTAATGTATTTTCACACAATTTAATTTATATATATAATATATATGTGGTCAGTATCAAATCCCTGAGAACATTGCTAGACCACCTTTTTAACGTTAATCTTCACTCATATTTATAGAATTTGTGTAGCTTCTAAATATATCTCAGAGATGTTAAAAAGAGGATAAAAAAATAGTTAATTAACAGATTCAAAATATGTTTTCTATAATCAAAATAAATGATTGGGTAAGTTCGTGAAATCAGTATTTCAAACTGGAGGTAACTCTAGATGCTGGCTAACAAGTATTTTGTACAGGTTATATATGTATAAATAGAAAAAAATCAACAAATATATGAATATTTATTATTACACAGTAGATTAATAGAACTAAGTTTATAGAGGTACATGGATAAATAAAATAATTGGTATATGGTAGGTAAGTAGACAGATAAATAGCTGTATCTATACGTAAGTTATAGTATGTAATTTATGTTTATAAATGTGTGTGAGTATAGCATGTTTTTAAAAAAGAATTCCTAGTTATTAAATTATGAAAAAAATTAGTTAGGAGGATATATCAGGGATTGGGAAGTTTAGAAAAGTGGAGAATTTCAAACTTCATGGCGTTTTATAAACTGTCTAGTTTCACCTCCATAATTTCAAAATATACTGACTTGTGCAACTGAATTTACATGATGACTAAAATAGTTTAAGCTTGGTTTAAATATAACGGATATTACTTATAAGATATACATCCAAATGGGGGGAGGTATTTACATTTTTAATAACAATTTACATGATAATTTGCATATAATATTCAAGGATCAATGACTATACCAGTTTTAATCCTTTAATTCAGTATTTATTAAATTCTTGCTATTGTCAAAGAACTCAGAGTTAAATAAATTTTTGCACATGATTCTTGACCACAACAAAGTATAGTTGGAACAAAATTTGTGTATTGTTTATGGAAATAATTGCATGAGACATAGGCTTCAGAGAGAGAGTTTCACTATGTAATTGTATCAACATGGTAATGACAAAAACTGAAAGACAATGAGGACAGAGTGAATATGAAGGATGCTTTGACCCATCTTAGATACTAATTCAGTGTTACCTGAAAGGAAGAAACAAAGATGATTGCAAAGTTTTAAGTGTGATAGGGCTAATTATGTGACAAATAAAAGGAACTCAGAGAAAAGCTAAGATGTGGGTGATAGTTTAGTTTTAAACATTTTTAAAAGATAGAGTGAGTACTTGTGAAAATTCTCACTGTTTAGTTCATGAGAGGAATCTGTCAGAAGATAGAACAATTCTGGGAAGGCATCTTCAAACAGGAGATAGTTGAATCCAGGAGAGAAATTGACATCTTCAGTGTGTAAAACGAATAACCAGATCACCATGAATAGATACTTGACTATATTTACATGTCCAGTATGATTAGGAGGAAGAACCTGAGATGGAGATGGAAAAATAATCAGAAACAAACAAACTAAAATCAAGATGGTGTTAGTAATCAAGGGGAGGGTTTCAAGAGTAAAGAATGAAACCTCAGAAACATCTGTTCTCTTTTTTGTATTCTAAATAGAGAAATCTCTCTCTCTCTCTCTCTCTCTCTCTCCCCCCCTCTCCCTCCCTCCCTCCCCCCTCCCCCTCCCCCTCCCCTCCACCCCAAGCCCAGCCCCTGCCTCTCTCCTATTCTGATTTGGAAAAGGGTCATAAAAAAACGGGTGTTTAAAGTGTTTTGATGTTTTAATTTGCATATTTGGGCTTTCTTAACTAAGTTCTGCATCTTTTGTCCTCATGTGAGGACTTTAAATATTTCTCCCAGGGAGACGCAAGAGGGAGGAGATATGGGGATATATGTATATGTATAACTGATTCACTTTGTTATAAAGCAGAAACTAATACACCATTGTAAAGCAGTTATACTCCAATAAAGATGTTAAAATAAATAAATAAATAAATAAATAAAATAAATATTTGTCCCTCCTACTCCCCATTGGAGATTTATGTTATCTTATATTATCAAGCTCAGTGATACAAATGAGCTCTTGAAACCTTTTTCCTACTATTACCAACTTGATGATTAGATTCATGATGGCAAAATGATAATGAAAAATGACTTGTTTTTGTTCCTAGTCCATATTCTTGAATATTAATCATTCTACTAATATAGATAAAAAGATTTTTCCAAGCTCTGACACTTCCAACACAGTCTAGCATTAAGAATCTATCTGCTCTGTCACCTGAAGAAGCTGTTAGCTAAGAGGAAATGCTCCATAGTTTCTCCCTGTTATAGTAGAAGAATATGACTGTTAATTAGTTTTACCATTTTAAAGACAGGTGACACTATATGTAAATAAATTAATTTCACTTGGGCTCTGTGCTGTGTCTCCATCAATTGAATGAAAATATCTTTCCCAAGTTTTCAGAATATACATTATTAATTTTAGCATCTAATCATAAATAGGGATTTTGAGTGAAAATACATTTAGTTTCTTTTAACTTTTAGATGATTTATACCAAGAAATATTGTTTAAAAATACAACCCTTTACTTTGAAAAGGAAAGTACTTTTCAAAAAATAATTCATGCTAGAAATACAATTGCTCTCAATCATTGAGAAAATTTTGGTTATAGTGTCTGTTTATCACAGATACATTGACTACATTCTTTCCCAAAGCAATCACTCAAGTTAGACATTTTTAAAAATTTATTTTAACTTTCTTTCTGGGCACAAGTAAGTTCTTTCAAAGAAGAAAAACTATATGCAGTTCATTTCTAGGTCACAAACCTTGCATCCAGAGGAGTTCAAAAAGTTAATGAATAACCAAACTTTTTTTTTTCCATTTTGCACTTTAAAGGATAACACAACCCACAAGTATTTTATTTTTTAAAATAGGATAGAGCATAGACTTTTAGAATAGAATGTAGACTTATTACATATACTGCTTCTATATTTTACCTCCTAGAAGCAGCTGTATTTGAAATTTGAAGTGTTCCCAAACTTACTTTTAGTTAAAACTAAAATACATGTACAATTGTTTTTGCTTAATATATATTTAAAGCTATATTAAAGAGAAAATATAGCTTTACTATATTTTACTCTTAACTTTTATTCCTAGCTTTTTATAATCTTGATGTATTCCTGTTTTTTTTCTCACTCATTTAAATATGGATTATCCTTTCTACTCAAAACTATTGGAGAGCCTTATTTGGAAATTAATTTAAGACTACCCCCCTAAAATAATTTTTAGTGGATTTATTCTGACATCCACAAATAGTTAATTTCTAATTTTATCATCTGACATCCACAAATAGTTAATTTCTAATTTCATCATATGTATAACTGATTCACTTTGCTGTACACCTGAAACTAACACAACATTGTAAATCAACTCTACTCCAATAAAAATTTTTTTAAAAAGTCAACATACAGAAGAAAAATGATTCATTATATATGATACTTATCACTCCAGTCCATTTTACATGTGAAAGATCATTTTGGGCAAAAGATTCTAACTTATTTCAGAGAGAATGAAGAAGAAAATACTTGTGTGGTTTGTTTCTCCCAAAAAGTTACTTAAGAATTTTGAAATTATTTTTTAACATTTTATAAACATATCCCACTTTGTTACTTGGGATGAAATTTGGATTCCGAGCAACTAATTCTATTTCAGGAATATGTGCATGTCTTTAAAAGTTAGTATAACAAATGAGGCCTGATTGGTTATGGTTTGGATAAAAAAGTCAATAGTAAATACTAATGGACCGCCTGATACTATCACTAAGTCTTAACCTGAGCTCTGTTAATTTTGCAGACTCGTAGATACAGAAATAATTATTGACCAAACTTAAGATAGTTTACTACTGACTCCCATTTGTTGAGCTTAATGATCAACATTTCCATGAAGGTATATAATTCGTTACTAATGTGTAACATATTTCAGCAACTTGACAGTTTTTTCTGACTTTTCCACATATTTTGGTGCCTCAGTAATGTACAACTTGAAAAACTGTATGTAAATATCAAACATGTTTTCTATTAGTTAAACATGATTCTCAAAAGAGTCCTGTTTTTAAAACGATGCAAACAACCAAAGCTAGGAGAAACTCTATCAAATATAATCTGAGGCAAGTGATAACCACAGCCCATCACTATAAATATGGATCTTATTCCTTTGGGAGAGTTTTTTGCTTTCTTATTCCAAAGATATAACAGTACATTTAACTAATTACCAAGAAGGTCAAAGGCAAATAATATTTTTCTGTGTCCCTGCCCCTGACTTAGCATGTTAGGAAAGAGCATTTATATTAAAAAAAAAAAAAAAAAAAAAAAAAGATGAGACTCTGACACAATATCCTTCCCTCCTGAAAGCACACAGTCACTAAACAGGCTGTAGGACAGCAAGTCTTACCTTGAAGGAAGGCGGTAGTGTTGATTGACATCTTAGAATGAACAATTTTAAGTTCTGCATCAAGGCTATTTCATTACTTCAAATGACTTTATCTAAATCTGAGCAGAAAATTCATGGGACCTGGCCAAATTCTTATACAGGTCAGATTTCTACTCTATTGAATAAATATTGGAAGAACAGTGGGATAAAATTATAGCTGGGCCTTTATTGTGCTACAGTCATGCTTGTTCAATGGTATCTTTTTATGAAAACCAAGTATACTTCCTTTCAGCTCTTTTACTATATCTGTTCCAATGAACATACCCATGAATTTTATGAACAAATTGATTTTCCTTCAAAGAGCATAGTTTTCATTAAGTATTTCACATTTTGTCTCATTACTTACTTTGGAGTTTGATTAGTTAGATTCATTACAGCACTGCAACATAAAAACATTTTTCATTCAAGGAATTGCTTGTGATAAAAAAATACACAAGAATCAGTAAATTATTTATCAGAATACTTTAATTCTTTGTTGTAATCTAAATGCTTTTATAGGAATCAGAATTTTGACATGAGTATAGTCGTTTTACTAATGTAGGAAGTTATTTAATATAAAATGAGATAATCACCTTTGTATTTAATTAAGTAATTATGACATTTAAATGTCCCATGTTATAACAAGGAGTAAGGAAACCTGGAGTCTGACATGAGGTCCGGCCCAGACTAGACACCTACTGAATATTCCTTAATTTTGTAAATCCTGAGTTTGAGCAAATTGCTTAATCTCTCCATTTCCTTATAATTAAATGCATTGTGTGATACTCTTTCAGAATAGCTATGCAATATCCCTGATTCTATTCCCTTACAGTTGCTTCTGTACTAGTTGAAGGGAGTTAAAATTCAGTTGTTTAATTTTGTGACTATAACAATTTATAAAAAGAGAGTACCTTAGAATTTGCTGTATGTAACTGAGACAGATTTATGTATCTCTGAAATTACAGTCAGTGTTTTGGAGCTAACATTGATATAGTGTCAACCTAATTTAATTAAACCCAGAACTAGTAGGCTGGCACTGCCTCAATATTTTCTGCTGTCCATTCTTTTGTTTATCTAATTATATACCATTATAAAGAGTTCATATTCACTGTGAGCAGAACACACTGTCACAGATTAAGTGCAGTAATAGAATTGCTTTGAATGATGACATCTGTCTTTTCCATGACTCCTATGGATTTCATTGCTAGAATATGTTACTAAAATATAATATTTATCTTACTCTAAAGTAAAATCAGTGCATCCTTTCCTGATGCACACACTGTATACTAATTGTTAATATATTTTTCCATTCTAAATGTTATTAAACTGTAGTAGAGTATTACTGCCTTAAATATTTTAGTTATTGTCATTAATCCTATTCGGAAGGGAGGTACATCCATGCAACTGAAAGTAATATAAATATAACAGCATGAGAAATCCTGCATTGTTTATTTTAAAACTATGTCTGGCTTAAAAAATTAGAGATGCATATTTTTCCTATGAGACTCATCCTACTGAACTGAGTACATACTTTCTCATACCTGCATGCCTTTACACATGCAGCTATCATCTCTGCTCAAAATGCAGTTCGATGTCCTCTTCACCCCGTTGACGTTTTCCATCTGGCGAACTCTGAGGAGCACTTTAAGACTTGACTCAAGCAATCATCCCACTCAGACTGACCTAACAGTTGCTCATCTGTGCTCCCACTCCAGGATATTCTTGCCTCAATCATGGTACATAGTACAATGTATAAATGTACCTGATTAACTCATTATCATTTCACAATTTGATAAACTCTTTGAATATAAGAACTATGTCTTATTATTTTTTAAATGTATTTCATTGAAGTATAGTTTATTTACGATGCTGTGTTAATTTCTGCTGTACAGCACAGTATTTCGGTCATACATATATATACATTCTTTTTCATATTCTTTTCCATTGTAATTTTTCACAGGATATTGAATATAGTTTCCTGTGCTATATAGCAGAACCTTGTTGTTTATTTGTTCCATATATAATAGTTTGCATCTGCTAATCCCAAACTCCTAATTCATCCCTCCCCCACCCCCTCTCCCCCTTGGCAACCACAAGTCTGTTCTCTTTGTCTGTGAGTTGTCTTATTTTTATATCTTAGCACCTAGAACAATCTCTGACATAGAAGTAGACACTCATTTATTGTGTATGAACGGATGAAAAATTGAATCAACAAAGATTTTCATGTTCGGTTTGCTAAGTCTCAGTAACCAGAGTTGGGAAGACTTGCATGAAGTTAAGCATCATGAACTGAGAGTCAAAGTCTTTTTCCTAGATGGATTTACATTTTATGATATCAAAGCTTGATCCACTTTAAAATTTTTTCTGACATATCTTGAACAAGAGAAAAGCCTTCTTTTATGCTTTAACCTAATTCTGTTATCCTCCTTTGAACTACCTTTCTATCTCTACATGCTACTTGTTTTTAAGGGAAAGCAAGGTTAATATATTTTTAAAACTTCATGGAAAGTAAGTCCTATGTGAGTTGCAAATGCAAATAGAAATATTGAATTTGAGCTAAATTCTCTCTATGAACTTATAATTTTATTTCTTTTATAGTTTAAAGCTATTACATGAGATTAAACCTTGCTTCTATTTCAATAAATATATCAAATTAGTACATATTTTAAATGTACAATTTCTATTATACATTTAAATTAGTATAATTTTTTAAAAATACATTGTATCAGGAGTTACGAAATAATTACTACTTTTTTTTAAGTAGTATATAATATACTATATTTTAACTTGTATATTACTTACATGAAACATTATGTGTAATAATGTATATCTGGGGACTAAACTCTCATTAAAACTAATTTATATATAGAAGCTTGCTTTGCAGTAAAATCTAACATTATTTCTACTAAAAAACATACCTCAGCAATTTTATTGTTATTAGTGTTATAAACATTGCATATCAATAGGTCCTATAATAAATAGTATAGTTTATGCAGCAGTAGAGATCCATATGTACCCTGTGTTGATAATATAAAGTATATGAACATTCATGTTTGTAAAGCAGATTAATTAAGAAGTATTTGCTTTACCAGAGGATTTTTTAGTTTAGAATCTATTTCTTACCTATCTTGCTTCCCTAGTGCCTTTACAAAATACTCAGATTTAAGAAAAATGCCTTACACAAAAATTTCAGAAATTCATTTGTTACATCCCACAGATGTGTAGTTAGATGTATATAGCCCAGGGGATTCATCCAGAATGAACTTATTTTATAGTTTACAAATAAATATGAATAAGAAAAATGGTAGATATTTTGCATTTTAACCTAGAGAAATGAGAACTTCTGTACATCATTGTAAAATTTTAAAAACTACCTATATAGATTTTTTTTAAATGTCTACTTAACCCAGGCAAGAGAATTAGCTCTTGTCAAAACTTATTTCAAATTCAGTGTCCCAATAAATCACAAGAGGCCTAATAAAAGTCTGAGTTTAAGCCCAGAATATATTAAGTGTATATTCTCCTTCTTAAAAATTTTTGCTTTCATGGACATTTTAGATAGTAAATTGACTGAAACTATATTACAATATATAGGCACTTGATATCTATCCATTTATTTTGATAATAAGAGAAAAAAATCTAAAGATAAATCAGAATGAGATCTATGAATAGTTTCTATCTAAAAGTAAATTTTCCATATATTCTGTTTTAAAACAATTTTTTTCTAATAATAAAGGTAATGCAACTTCACTGTCATAAGTGTAGGAAATATGTATAAACAAGGTGAATAAAATAAATCTATTTGTAAATTCAACATCCAAAGATACCTCTGTTAACCCTCCAACAAGTAGGAGATTATTCATATTTTCCATGTCTATTTACACAAGAAAATTTCGAAGAGGAGATTTAGATGAAGAAACATACCATAACTCCAACACACTGTCCATCTTTCAGCATTTTCTCTTTTACATATTTTCCTATTTCTCTATTTTTCTATATGTGTATGTAGTATAGGCTCATATTTGTATTTTTATACTTTACAGTTAAGAATTTCCAAACATTTGTCAGTTTCCACATTAGCAAAAATTTTTCCGTGGCTTAATACCATAAATTAACTTAAATAATCATAAAAGAAAAATAAGGGAAGGTTTCAAACATGAAATTATATGGCCCTAAAATAAGACAAAATTTATGCCATTTTATTCATTAGGAGATAGTCATAATTTAGAATGATAAAGTACTTTTAAATTTTCACATATTCATTTATGGAATAGACAAGATGAGAAGGAATATTTTTATATGAATTTTCATAAAGGATGGCAGACAATTGAGATAAGAGCAACTATTCCATCACAAATTTGGGATTATCAATTATGCTATACCTGTTACTATGTAGCACTATGTACTTCACAGCAAAGTACTCAACACAATTATGGATGATAATAAAGTAAAAAGTAAATCTGAGATTGAAGATGTAGTACCTGTATGCGAAAACTTGAAGTAGATAAGATAGGTTTTTCAGGACATATTTTTGTTATCATTCAGGAGGAAAATAGAGTCACAAAAGCAAGAATGTCTAGGAAGATGCCTATGACAAAGACCATTTATCCTGAGTTTGGAAACAGCTCTTTGTAATTGATTCAGCCCCTGCTCCTTCATCATCCCCTGGAGAGCAACAAGCTGAACCATGTGTCATCTCATACAAAGTGCAATCAGAGGGAGGTGGTTGCCAGAAAGCTACGGTGCTTTCACATTTGAATCTGTAAATAATCTACAAACCCTCATGATGCCTCTCTGAAATTACCAAGGGGACCATATGGATAAAATAAGTTCATGCAATATATGAGAGGGAATTGAGAGATCCTGAAAAATATGAATTTAATCAGTTTTACTATTCAGGAGACTGTGCTCCTTCTATTTCAAAACAGGTTCCTGTAACCATACTGCCCATGTGCCAAATAATCGACCTCCCCTCGTTTGTCATCCTGCTGCAGGTGCATTTCCTCAGAAAGGCCATGAGCTTAAGTATTATCATTCACACAGAGATCAATTTCTTTTGACAGCAAAGTGTTGCAGGCACAAATTTGCATTTGCGGTGTGGTAATTTAAAAAAATTCTACAAATTGGAGATTTTGAATGCCCTTGCTACTTCTATCTTTTATACATTTTGCTGCTGGAAAAAAAGAAAGCTGTCAGTTCTTTTATTAAATGTTATATAGTTGTATTTATTTTGTAAAATTATTTTGAAGTTAATAAACTATTTCCCAGCTCAGGGTCGTTCTGTCTCCTGGGTAATGACCAAAAAGGATGTATTCACTGGTCATGGTTAATCAAAGAATTAGACAAATGTATTTGGTTCAATCAAGCAAATAGTTCTTGCACACCTACTAGGTATAAGGTATTGTTATAGATGCGATGGAATATTGATGCGCCTCAGATGTCAAAAATCATATTGCTTTTGGGCACATCTAAGGTCACATTAACATAAATGCTCAAATTCCCCACTGTACTTACAATACTCCTGAACTCTTAGACCTTTTGAAAAGTGCTCTGATAAAATACTTATGGCAGGCCCCAGAGAATCTGAAGCGTTGAGTTTAATCCTGTTAGTCCTGTGGTTGCTCTCCCACATGAAACCAAGGGCTTGTGCCACGTCCGTCATCCAGGCTCTGCTGTGAGGGTGCTACTCGACGTCATCTTCCACTAAAATCTGCTTTGACCCAGTTTCACACGCTTCCTCCTGCGTCACTCCCTTCAGCTTCTGCCTATCTAACCCCTCCCTGCCAGGCCAACAAAAAAAAAACCAAATCCATGACTTCCTTTTATAAACCTTAGCAGTTTCTTCATTTCGTGAGGCTCTTATATTCAATTGTATTCTCTCCTTCAACTTAAAAAAATTGATTTGCACATTTTACAAAGATAAATAGATATAAACGTCAATAATTTATCAGTAACTTCCTGAATTTTCTTCAGGCTCAACCAAAGCCTCTCCCACTAAACAAAAAGAATTTCTACTCCAGTGGCCTAATTGGGGGAGTTACAAGATGCAATCATGATGTGATTACTAAGCTAAAACATGAGTAACTTGTTTTGGAGATTTAAAAAAATAATAATAAACAAGAAATGTTTGGTTCTAATTCTAAGGGTCAGATAAGGCTTGGCATTGGAGATAGCATTGAAATGAGGATGGAAGAATGAGTCATATTTTGAATTAACTGGGAGAGAGGAAAGTGGAGGGACAGGCATTGTTATACCCAGTTGCAATACAAAAGACACAGAGACATTTAGGTTGCTTCCATGTCCTGGCTATTGTAAATAGTGCTGCAGTGAACATTAGTGTCCATGTATCTCTTTGAATTATGGTTTTCTCTGGCTATATATTCAGGAGTGGGATTGCTGGATCACATGGTAGCTCTATTTTTATTTTTTCAAGGAACCTCCATACTGTTCTCCATAGTGGCTGTACAATTTACATTCCCACCAACAGTGCAGGAGGGTTCCTTTTTCTCTACACCCTCTCCAGAGTTTATTATTTGTAGACTTTTTGATGATGGCCATTCTGACCGGTGTGAGGTGGTAACTCATTGTAGTTTTGACTTGCATTTCTCTAATAATTAGTAATGTTGAGCATCTTTTCATGTGCTTTTTGGCCATCTCTCTGTCTTCTTTGGAGAAGGGAAAGGGCCTATAACTCCAAATTTCTAAATGTTCTCTGGATAGCAGGCTAAGTGGAAAGTAATTGTGTGAAACCAGTTAGACTAGAGCTAGACTGTGATGATTTAAGATGCTTTGGATTCTATACCAAACATTGTGAATTTTCTCAGGTGGGTAATTAGGGACATCATCAGGAAATCTGAACAGAATAATGTGTTTATGTTTCAAGTAATAGAGGAAGGCCTGACTGAAAGAAAAACTAGGACATTTCTTAGTTCACGTAACAAGAAGGTGTAGAGATAAGATGGGTTCAGGGATAGTGAACTGAATCATACGGTGAAAGAATGCCTTCAACTCCACTTCTCTGCATTTTTTTCCCCTCTTTATTTCTATATGGCTGAATTAATTTCAAGCATCACATTCACAGTCAACAGTGTCCAAAGGTAGGGGCTAAAGCTTTCTTTATTAAGAACTTTGCCTTGAAATTTTACCCAGTAGACCCTTGCTCCTGTGTCAATGGCTAAAATCCTTCCATAAATCTATTCAGAAAATGATCAGTGATATGGGAATGGAATTGCCAATTTCTAGATGAATTGTGATTCCCAGATTCCCCCAAAGAAGAGGCCACCTGATACGTGCACAAAATCAGGTTTGTGTTAGCAAGAAGGAAATTGGGGAAAGTATAGATAACCAGCTAAGTCTGACTGAGAAATAACAAGATGAGAGCTGCATCTTGGAATGGAAGACGCTGAGGGGGTTAGAAAAGGAGGTTTTATGCCAGACGGGTCACACTTAGAAGACATTTCCATATTAGAACCATTGTTTCGTGCATGCCTTGTACTCCTCACTGCTGTATATATAGTTGACAGTAAGTACTTTTTTGAAATATCTAGGCTTTCTAGGTGTTCTGAAGTGCTTGATATATGTTCAAAGTAGAGGTAAGTAAAAAGACATTCTGTAAATATCTTTTTGTTAAAATTCATATGAAATGTTTTGGGATGGGGCTGGTTGGCCAAGCCACGTGTCTGAACAGTACGCACTCACTGTGTTTGTGCACTGGTTCAAGGTCGGGAAATGCAAAGAGCTCTGTGCCAGTGTGTTTACAGTGAGGCAAGATTAACCATTGTCTTTTTTATGTTCATGCATTTTGTTTCACTTTGCAGTGTATATATATAGTGTATATAATGGATAAATGAGTCCTAATTTTGCAACATCTAGTCTCTAGATGTTAAAGAGGTTGCCAGTATATGACGAAGTAGTTAGTAAAATTAGCACATTTTGTACACTTTGTGTTGAAATTCATAGGAAAGCTTGTTTTCTGTAAATGACTTTTGGATATGAATTTGTTCTGCCACCTCTAAGCATTACATATGCTTGAACTTGTCCACTGGATTGGCGGTGGAGAGAAGGAAGTGAGGGAGGGAATGGGTCAGGCAAAAATGGTCATATTTAGAAGATACCTCAGATTATAACCATTGTTACATGTGTGCAATTGTATTTAACAGTGCTGTGTACATAGTGGACAAGTAAGTTCTTATATGAAATATCTAATCTTTCTAGATGTTTAGAAGTGCTTGATGTATTTAAAAGTAGAAGCAGTAGAATAACGCTTCTTCTAAATAGCTTTTAAAAACTGATGGGAAATAACTGTCTTTGGAAATGGAATTGTTAAACCTTCTCTCTGAACAGTATACTCTGTGCTTGTTCATTGGGTTGAAGGAGGTAGGAGGGAAGATTGCAAAAGGTGTTTTGCTAGTGTGTACTAGAACATTTCAGCTTATCCATTGCTCTGTATGTTACATGCATTTTGTTTAACTTTATATATTATGTATATACTGGACAAATGGGTCCCAATTTTATAATATCTAGTCTCTAGATACTAAAGAGGTCGCCAAAGTATGACAAAAGTAGAGTTAGTAAACTAACACATTTTGTACACTTTGTGTTAAAATTCTTTGAAAGGCCATCTTCTGAAAAGGACCTTTGGAAGTGAAATTGTAAATCACATCTAAGTGACACATGTGCCTATACTTGCCCACTGTTGGATGGATGGTGGAAAGGAGGTACTGGGAGAAATGAAGGGTTCTAGACTAGAATGTTCCTGTGTAGAAGACACTTTCAGATATAACCATTGTTACATGTGTGTAGATTATTCAACACTACTGTGTATATACCGGACAAACTTAAGTCCTTATTTGAAACATCTAGTCTTTCTAGATGTTTAGAAGTGCACAAAGTACGTTAAAAGTAGAGGTAGTGAAATAACATATGTTGTAGGTATACCCTTTTGTTAAAATTCATATGAAATATGGTCTTTTAGAAATGGAATGATCAAAATGATCAAACCCCCTCTCTGAGCAGTACACATTATTTGTGCTGGTTCAGGAAGAAAGGAGAAAGTGCAAAGGGCTTTGTACCAAGACTAACCGTTGTCTGGTATGTCTCTGCGTTTTGTTTTACTTCGCTGTTTACATAGTGTACATAAAGGACAAACATCCAAATTTACAACATCTAGTCTTCCTAGATGTTAAAAGAGGTTGCGGGTGTATGACAAAAATAGCCGATAAATACATTGTGTACACTTTGTGTTAAAATTCACAGGAAAGACTTCTGAAAACAACTGGAGGAAGTGAAACTGTTAAAATCCCCTCTAAGCATTACAGGTGCTTGTTACTCTTTTCCACTGGGTGATAGAGATGAGAAGGGGAAGGGTTCTAGGCCGCGGTGTTCCTGTTTAGGAGACGCTTTGCGACTATAGCCTTTGTGTGCAGTTTATTCACTGCTACTACATGTATATATAGTGGACAAACTTTAATCCGTATTTGAAACATCTAGTCTTTGTAGATGTGTAAAAGTGCACAACATATGTTGCAAGTAGAGAGTTTAACACCTTTTAAGTATTTTTTTCTGTTAATTCATAGGAATGGTTGTATTTGGGGAGTGGAAATTGTTAAACTTGAGTCTTGGAGAGTGAGCTGACTGTTCACTGGGTGGTGGGGAGGGGAGCGGACAGGGAAGGAAGTGCAGAGAGAAGGGTTCTGTGCCCATGAGTCTTTAGACAGCTTAGACTGTCTAATGATCGTTTTATTTGTGCATTTTAGTTAATATTGCTGTGTATTAAAGAATAAGCAGGTCCTAATGCCCAAAGTATATTAAAAGTAGAGGTAGTAAAATAACCCCTTAATAAATGTCGTTTTGTTAGTTTTTAGGAAGGGGCTGTGTCTTCTGGGAGCGTCTAAGTTAATCCACCTCTAGAAGCTAGATGTAGTCCTGTACTTAGTCGCTGAAATGTTAAGGAGGGGTAAGAGGAAGGGTGAAGGGAAGGGCTCTTGGCTAATATCTCCATATCTAGAAGACAGTTTTAGATTATAACCATAGGTCTAAATGTGCATTTTTGTAAAGTACCAATGTTTATTATGGACAAGGTTCATTCATTATTTTGCAACATCTAGACTTTTTAGGTGTCCTGAGGTGACAACGTATGATAAAAAGTAGAGCTAGTGAATTAACCAATTTGTAAATATCTTTGTTATAATTGATAAAAAAGCAGCATCTTGGACATGGAATTGTTAAACCAGCTTTGAGAAATGTACATCAGGACTTGTTCATTAGGTTGGCAGCAGAGGGGCAGAAGGAAGCATAAAAGGGAGGGATGTATGTGGATGTGTTCATATTTTTACTTTGATGATAACCATGGATGTGTGTGCATCTCTTAGCTGTACTGTAGGAATACATTGTTAAGTAATTCAATGGAAACATACCTCCTTGCTAATACTTTAATAGTTTAGATCGGATAATGAATCCTCTTAAAAGCATTATACTTTTGTGTACTCTGTTGCTTTATGTCTCATTTTTAATTGAGCGTTAAGGGAATGTAGTATTTTAATCATAACTCTGCCATTATCTTTATCTGGAGGCCTGTTGCCATTTTTGTCTTTCCTGAAATTTTTGTCTCCAAGAAAGGATTCCATTTTTTTTTTCCTTTCAGATTGAGTTGGTGTAGTGTATTCTTGGTTACCAAAATACTCATAGCTTTGGGACTTTGAAATGGTAAATATTCATGATGTGTGAAAAAGCATGATATATAACTGTATGATCTTAATTACATAAAACTGGATGCTTAGTTGTGTTTAAATACACAAACGAGACCTAGAAGGACACATCAGATGGTAAACTGCTTGTGATGATGGATGACTTTGTTTTTTGCTTCTTGTGTTCTTTGGTTTCCTATTATGCACATGTTTACTTTTAAGCAGTAACTGTTATTTTAAAAACCTTAAAAAAATCCAAATTGCTCATTTCTATTTGTTGTTTTAAATACATAAATTAATATTCACTGTTTCAATCTAGCCTTTATGACTGTAATTAACCAACATTCACAGTATACTCCTACTTGAACTTTTGTAGACCTTCCAACTTATATCTGAATTTCATAATATTCCCCACTGTGACTAGATAATAAAGGAAATTGTTTTATACCTGAACAGGTTCTTGTCAGTCCTAAAGATTTGTCATGGTGATCTGCTTTTTTGCTGTTCTTTGTAGTTTCTCCCCTTCTTGGTCTTCATGGTCATTTCTGTCTGTCTGTCTCTCTCTCTCTCTCTCATATAGCCTTTCATCTTTACATTGTAAAATATTTTATATAATTAAAATATATGTACCTAAAATGCTATGACAGAATAAATTTGATATGTTTAACAGTCTCAATTAACTCATACCTCACTGATCCTTTCAAAGGCTTACTTGATATATGACTGAACAGCTGACAGAAAAAAGCCTTGTATATTGCAAGAGAAGCAATTAACTATTTTCCCACTATGGGAAAGGAAATAACTAATTGTCTTACATAAATTGCTAATATTAGTAATGACTAGTTAAAGATCTGAACATAAGACAAAGTTTGGGAAATTAAATTGTTCTCGGTTTTTTTTTATTAGACATACCGTTTCCCTTAAAACATTTTATATACATCATTTTCTTTCCACAGCTCTATCTACAACTTTGATGCATCATGAATAGACATAAAATAGACATTTACATACTATATACACAAAAAGAATAAAAACACAATTTTTGTGGCTCTGTATATGTGTGTATGTATATTAGAGAAAACAAACATACAATTCTTGTGGATCTGAATATGTACACATACATTTTATAGAAAGCAGTGCTTTAGAGACACTTACTTTTTGTTCTGAAAAACAATGGAGTGAATAATGGAATAGTATCATCTAATATGCCACCCATATTCACATTTTCTCAACTGTCCTCAAAATTCACAGCTATTTCTATTTTATTTTTTCAGCATAGGATCCAATTAAGCTATTTTTATTCATAGCTATTTTTATTTTATTTTTTCATAGCTATTTTTATTTTATTTTTTCAGCATAGGATCCAATTAAGACTCATGCACTGTATTTTGTTTTCATGGTACTTTGATCTCCCTTCATCTGAAATAGTCCTTCCCTCCTTTTTTGGTGTCTTTTGATATTAATTTTTTTTTTAAATAAATTTATTTATTTATTTATTTATTTTTGGCTGTGTTGGGTCTTCGTTTCTGTGCGAGGGCTTTCTCCAGTTGCGGCGAGTGGGGGCCACTCTTCATCGCGGTGCGCGGGCCTCTCCCCATCGCGGCCTCTCTTGTTGCGGAGCACAGGCTCCAGACGCGCAGGCTCGGTAGTTGTGGCTCACGGGCCCAGTTGCTCCGCGGCATGTGGGATCCTCCCAGACCAGGGCTCGAACCCGTGTCCCCTGCATTGGCAGGCGGACTCTCAACCACTGCACCACCAGGGAAGCCCCGATATTAATATTTTTGAAGATTCCAACTGTAATGTTGTATAGAACGCTTCTCAATCTGGCTTTGTCTGATAGTTTCCTCATTGTTTGATTCAGGTTATTTGTAGCAAGAATACTGTATAGGCGATATGTATACAAGCAGCATATAATGTCCTTGTTTTTCATAGATACACACTGAATTATTTAAGCATCAAGTATCATGGTATATGCAACTACTTGCAAATGGTTCAGCAAAAGAAAAAAAAAACTGTGTGTGTGTATCTATCTGTATCTATCTACAGAGAGCATGAGAAAAAGAGAGAATCAGATACAGAGCAAGGGACAAAGCAAGTGGTAACAACTGGTGAATCTAGGTGAAGAGTTTACCAATCATCATTGAACTAATCTTTCAACTTTTCAGTAGGTTTGAAACATTTCAAAATAAAAAGCTGGAGAAACAGTGAGTGGGACAGTGAAAGGCATTTGATATAGAATTGATGAACTGAGGTAGAGCAGCCATTCAGCCACTTGCTGGCTCTGTGATTTTGGATAAATCATTGAAAATATCTAAACTCATATATCTCAACTTCAAAATGAAGATGAAAATACTGAATTTATATGCCATTTGAAAGATTAAAAAAGATAACAGACACCAAAGCTCTTCACACAGTACAACTGGATATAGAATACGAAACAACGGCAGATTCTTCTCAAACTGGAAGCCCAGTGCATTCTATTATCTTACAGAAAGACCTGGGAAATGAATGAGGAATATATTCATCATTTTAAAAAGTGATGGAAGTTTAAATTGGTTTGTTGTTCTATCAGAGAAATGAATTTTGCGTAGTTCAGATGACCTTGGTGACTAAATAAAATGAAGTTCAAGGGTGACTAGTGTATAGCTTATTAATTTAAGAAGTCAGTAAAAAAAAAAAACCCATGCAAATATAAGATGAATAAGGATTCTTATAGTGTACAAAAGGTCATAGAGGGCATTAATATAAGAATGTGAACAATTCAGGGCTGAATCTAAATTAGAAAACTGACACGAGGATATTTAAAGCTAATGTTATAGCAGTAGAGAACTCCCTCTAACTTCAGATTGATTTCACAATTGCCCTGAAACTAGAATGGGGTCTGAAGAATTGCTTCATTCATTCTGTGGGTAGATATTTATTGAGCACCTTTTTTTTTCTTCTAAGCCCTCTGTTAGTGTTACAATATAAAAATGTATGAGAAGAACATCCCTGCCATCAAGGAGTTCACAGTCAAGTGGAGCAGACATATATAGGCAGTTAAATTTATGTCTTCCCTTGGGGTAACTACTATATTTGGGTGCTCATTTCAAAGCAGCATCTAAACATTTCTTGGAGTATTGGGACAGTTTTGTGAAAGTAGTTACATTTGACAAAGAACTTTTGGTTTAGAAAAGATGATTTCACCTGTAAAAGGGGGAAAAAGTAACTACTCCTGATCTTAAAATATAAGACATTTTAGAGACTTAAGACTCCTTTACCCTTAGATTGTATAAATTCTAGGTCAACAATTAATAAGAAAATATATACTGAAATAATTTTTTTCTATATAGACTTTAGATTTGCATTTCTTGGGGATAGAATTTTTGCTGCCTGATTTGGTTGGGGCTTTATCTATGTGTGAAACAAACTCACTAGCACATTGAAGCTAAACTCTAAATTTTCAAATAGTATTTAAAAGATGGAAGAGTCCTGGATGTTGTTATCCAAGTGAAAGCTTTTGCTGTCATTCTTCCTCTTTCTTATCTTCTGTTCTTCTTTCTTTTCTTTAAAAGAAATATTAATTGGTTTTGTTCTCTTTTCTTCTTCCCTTCTGATCTCTTTCCTCCTTTCTCTTTCCTTTTCCTTCCATTCTTTAGAAGTAAGGTCTGATGAGCTAGGAACAAAGAGAATTCAGGGTTCAAGAGGTGTCATGATCATCAGTGGGTCTGAGGACTCATTGGGGTGAGGGATCAGGTAATAGAGTCAGACGTTGGTTACACAGGGAATGTGCAAGCAAATAATTATACTAATGATAATGGGCATTGACTTCTCACTGTTAGAGAAGAGATTTACAAATATAAAAGTAGTGAAGGCAGATTGACATCTGTGGTGTTGGGTTGGACTTGGAGGCATTAACATGAACTTTTGATTTTTAATGTAGATAAATGTCTGTAGATAGATGTCTGTATTTGTGTGTGCTTATCCATACACATATTTCCTAGCTTTGTCTTTTGAGAGGGCCAAGAAGCAATGACATGCAGAAGCAATGTTTTCACCAAGCACCCAGATCTTAAATATGACCCTCTACTCCAAGACACCAGAGTTCTTGGAGCAATGATTGGTTACAGGGGTGGGGCAGTAAAAGTCCAGGATGAGTCTGCACGCAACCCTATTTTACAAACCAGTACTCACAAGATGATGGGTTGTGTCAAAAAAAAGAAAGAAAAAAAATTGAGGAGCTGGCCTAAAGAATCTTCACTAAGCAAATGTAGGACAATTTGAGCATCAAAATAAATACTGATAATAACAGATTATTACCTATGGAATAAAATAGTAACCCTTGAGTCCCTACTGACATAAAAAATAAATATTAATTAAACAAATGGGGAGAAGGGAAAGTTCTTCCTTACAATAGAATGCCAACTAATAAATGTAGATGAATGGTGAATTAGAAAATCACCATTTGACAGACAACCAACATAACAATAATTGATTTAGATAAGAATTGTCGATGGGTGCTAACTAGACAGTGAAAATTTGGAGAATAGAATAATTTCAGAGTCTTGAAATAGCACCTCCCCAAATACTTATTAGTTACAAAGGGGAAAATGGTAACTTTGCAGTTGTGGTTGAAGCCATCATCTTAACTAAAGCGTCACTGGTAATGGAACAATTGACATCATTTTTGTAATATACAGAATCAGAATCTGAATATACAAATTCAGAATCTGAAACTAATCATAAAGAAATGTCAAATAAGCTAAAACTGAGAGGCATTCTATAAACTAACTGGTCATACTCTTAAAATGTATGAAGTTCACAAAAGTAAAGGTAAGATTTAGGAGCAGTTCCAGATCGAAGGAGACTAAAGGGATACGACCAAAAAATACAATATATATTCTTGGATTGGATCCTAGACCAGAAGGAAAAGATATCTGAAGAGGGAATTATTGGGACCATTGTCAAAATCTGAATGGAATTTGTGTGTTAAATGGTAGTCTAGATGGTGATATTGTCTTCAGTGTTAATTTACTGACTTCGATGGTTGTACTCAGGTTTTATAGAGAGTATCCTTTTAACTTAGAAAAGTCACACTAAAATTTTTAGGGTTTATAGGGAATCCTATCTACAACTTATATTCGATTAAGTAAGACTGCAATAAAAATATTATACACATATACACACAGGAGAGAGAGAGAGACAAAGAGAAGCAGGAGAGAGTGGAAGGGAAGGAGGAAGAGAGGGAGGGGGGAAGGAGAAGTAAAAGTAGTAAGATATTCACAAGTAGGGGCCCTGGGTACTGGATGAAAGCAGTTATTTATGTTATTTTTCCTCTGGTTAGTAACCAACTATAGATTAATATCTCCTATGTTTGCTTATAAAACCCTTCTCACCACCTTCATGGAGTTCTGATGTGTTCCAAATATTAAATTATAGGCAAGGAGATTCCTTTGCCTTTTAAAATTATTAATGAAATTTAGCCAAGCTTTCTTTTTCCTTTATCTCTCTCTCTCTCATTTCTCCCTTGCTTCCTCCTCTTTTTCTCATTTTCTTTTCCTTCTCTTCTTACTTCCTTTCATTTTTCTTCTCATCTTCCTTTATTTTAAAATTTTTTACTGTTACTATTTTAGGTCTTTTATGCCACTTTATCCCCTGTTTGACATGAATAGAAGTAATGGAGATACATTAAAAAAACATCAAATAAAATGCAAGGCTCTTTTCATTACTAATTTCTAATTCCTTTTTTAAACCTGTGTGGGTACATGTGTGTGTATTTGGGTATATCCTTATATGTTCACTGTCTTATGTGATTTTAGGAAATTGAGATTTTTTTCTTTTGAATGATTTCCTACAAGTTATTTGTGTTCTCCATAACTTTCTTTCTAAAATTTCAGAATATAACTAATGACATCTGGTTCTTTTTCAAAAAATAGTCTTATTTATTACATTGATGACAATGAACTTATAAAATATAGCCAGTTTTGATTGTGCACAGCAGGCATCAGTTCATTATAAATGAACAAGATTAGAAAAGCATAATATTGGAAATCACAAGTCCCAAATAGTTGATAATCCCTGTAGTAGTCATGAGTCCAGCTTTCAAAGAGACCTCCAAAACTTCAAAGCCAAGAGCATTGGTATTTTATGTGTTCATTAAATTCTTTCCCATGTTAAATTGCCAATTAATGGAAGTGGTACCCAGACAAACTCACCATGTCCGAAATTCAGTAGCAGATATCTGATTAGATCTCTTCCTCTTTCTCAACCAACTTACAAGGATCTGTTACAAAAAGTGTTTCACTACCTTATTAAATAAGTTAAATTTGAATAAATTAAAATTGTCATAGTGGAGTGACAAGTATTTTTGCCTTGTACTCTGAATCTATTCAAATATATTTTATTGTAAATTTATTCTGATTAGTTGTAAGATAGTTTGAAGCACTTTCTAGGATACAAATATAAAATTTCATTTATGTTAAAATCCACATGTTAAATCCCAAGTGATCCTACTCCTTTAAAAAAAAAAAACTTTAATTTTACTGTAAAGCAATACGATAAAGCAATAGTTTGGGTAAAGAAAGTAAATGGGAGAGGTAGTGGTAGGTTAAAGCATACTGTTAAAGAAGGGTCTTTGTAAGCCTCTTGCAAATCTACCATTATGTGGAGATCTTAGGGAAGTAGCCAGAAATGCAGATAAAACTGCTAGATTTGGGGATTTAACCACATAGGGAAAATGATCCAAGCACTATTTATTAATCAGCTATTTTGTGCTAAGCATCGTGCTATTTACTTTCCTCAGAACAGCTGTTTGAGAAGGATTTATTTCTTCAATTTGTAGAAGAAGCAAGTTAGAGAGAGAGACTTTGAGTGGTACTTCTAAATGCTCTGTCTGAGATTTGCATTTTTATTTTAACATACATTGAACAGAAAGAGGAAAAAGATAAGAGGTAGGAGAATCCAGAAAAGGGTATAAATGTATTCATTGTAGGGGGGATCTTAGGAGTGGAGTATTGGAGTCCTGAAGTGTTCTTGATTAATAAAAGCTATCTTTCAACACCACCAGCAAAATGCATTAAAAATATTGCAAATATCTGAGGCAACATTTAAGAGCAGGGTTGGTAAGTACAACCTAAAAAATCAAATTTAGGAAATTATGTTAAACTAGACAGTTACCTAATGTCTAATATGGATTTGTGGCAGGCAGGAAGAACAGTGATTGAAACTAAGGGCAACACAATTGATTTCCTAAAACCCTTTTATATAAATTTGCCAGCTACTATTTTTTAGCTTGTCCATTAAGACTAGTTTCCTTTACAGGTTCTTGTTTTGAAAAAGGAGAAAATTTCTTGTTCATGAGAAAAGTTATCTGAGGAGAAATTACATGTGCCCTGGGGATAAGTAAAATATTTCTTATGAATTTGTAAGATGAAATGATTCTTATTAAACAGGTCTTTGATGGAGGCACAGAAATAATGAAAAATTATGCTTTATTCCTAATAATTAGTGTATATGAAATAATTATTTTTAAATTTAGACATCAGTTTCTTTTTGCAAATTAGACAAATTGTTTTCTTCCTTTTGATGCTCTGAGACTCAACTGCATTGTGTGTGTAGGAGGGACAGTTTCCTGTACAACACTAAGCAATTCTCAGACACCAGAAGATAGAATCAGCTCCCACAGGTAAAGGGTTCATTCCCACAAGACCACCCTCTCCTTCAGATGCCAGTTGCAAACCGAGGTTGTTACGTGTGCTTCTGCAGACTGGTTACAAATTGAAGGTTCCAGTAAACCCCTCCAACACAGGATACCAGTGGCAAGTCCAGGTTGTTACCTGTACTTCTGACTGGCTATAAATCAAAGGTTCCCACCTCCCTCTCCTTGGGTTCAATTAATTTGCTAGAAGAGCTCATGGAATTCAGGAAAACCTGTTTACTCACTATATTACCAATTTATTACAAAGGATATTAAAGGATATGAATCAACAGGCAGATGAAGAGACACATAGGGCAAAGTCCCAGCCTAAGGAACTTCTGTCCTTGTGGCACTTGGGTCCTGGCATGGTGACATGTGGAAGTGTTCTGGTTCTCCAGTGTGGAAGCTCCTTGAACCCCTTCCTTTTGGACTTTTGTGGAGGCTTCATTATGTAGGCATGGTTGATTAACTCATTGGCCATTGGTGATTGACTCAAACTTAGCCCCTCTACCCTCCCTGGAAATCAGGGTCTGGGACTGAAAATTCCAACCCTCTATTCACAGTTGGTGCCCCTGGCAACCAGCCAGCCTTAGGTGCTTTGCAAATGCATCTTTGTTAATATAAATCCAGTTGTGGTGGGAAGGGCTTGTTATGAATAGCAAGACATCTCTTTCACATTTATGGCTCTGGAACTCTGAAGCATTTTCAGGAACTGAAGACAAGAGCCCAATATTATAACAAAAGATATTCCCATGGCTCTTATCACTCAGGAAATTCCAAGGGTTTTGGGAGCTGGAATTGTGGATGAAAACCAAATATATATGAGAAATATATTTTGGTCATCTGAATATATATATATGAATATATATATAAATATATTTCTTATAAATCACAATATCCTACCCCTCATACTGTACTATATGATATTTGAAAATATTGTATAGTGATGAGGAAAAGATAATAGAGAAGCAGGAAATTAATAGATTAATTCCTTTTGGAGTATTTGTTATAGCTTTATAAATAATATTCAAAATATTAAATATTTGACTTAAAATATTAACTTAGTGGTATTATTTAATAATGGTCTTTTAGGACTGTGATAATAAAATTATTTTTTAAGCTTTTATTTAGATTTTCAGATTCAGAATAATAATTTTTAGAAGCTATGCCTTGTGAGTTACCCTGTATGTTTGGTATTAGAATTATTTACATTCCCCTTGTCTGAGTCAATCTAAAAAATAAAATAAAATTTCCACCTTTTGGAATTCAAATAAGTATTAGTCTATCATGTTTGATTAAGGAGTGGATTTTGAACATTCCATATAAGCTTCATCTTCCTCCAAGTGAAAATTAATTATTCAGTTGAAGTGAAACCATCTGTGGTAATAAAAGTTAGAGACTGCAGACCGCATTTTTACATCGATTGCCTTTGGTGACTACAGTCCATTCCTACACGATGTTCTAATGTCGCCTGTTGCTGAGGACGCCATCTAGTTAAGTCCTGTGCCAACCCTGTGTTGAGCAAATCTATTGGCACCATTTTTACAACAGCATTTGCTCACTCTGTGTCTTTGTGTCACATTTTGGTAATTCTCACGTTTCAAACTTTCCACCAGCAAAAAGATTATGACTTACCGAGGGCTCAAATGATGGTTAACATTTTTTAGCAGTGAAGTATTTTAAATTAAGGTATGAATATTATTTTTTTAGACATAATGTATTGCACACTTAATAGACTACAAGATAGTGTAAGCATAACTTTTATGTGCACTGAGAAACCAAAAAATTTGTGTGACTAGCTTTATTGGGATATTCAATTTCTTGTGGCCTAGAACTGAGGCCACATTATCTCCACGGTATACCTGTATTGCTCTTCTGTTTACTCTTTAATCACTTTGATTTGCCTTTAGTTTCAATTTTTTATTATAGTGGACTTTCACAAGGGAGGGCGCTAGGATCTGTTACTTGTCCTGCCGTCTCTCCTTTCTCTTCCAGACAAACCTAATCTGTATGCCAACTACTTGCAAATGTTCATTTCCAGGTTAAATTTGTCTTCTGGAACACTAATTTGGTAGCTCTTGTTACCTAAAAGCTAACTTGATTGACAATGAAATCTTGGCCTTTGCCCTTAAGCCTGGTCCTTTTATAGGTTGTTTTGTATGCCATTCACTATTTACAGTAACCAAATAGGTTTCTAATTATGAAAAATTAGTTTTGTTTCTTACTTACTTAATATTTCTATTCATAAAATTGTTCTTAGAAGAAAACAAAATAACCCTATACTTTAAAAATAACTTTTTAGTTTAAAGTTATTTATGTCTTTAACCCAGAGAGTGTTGCGTCTTTGAGAAGAAATATGGACCAATCTTAAAATTTTTAGTGTCAAAATGCTGCTCCACCATATAATACCTGAATATTGACGTAAGAAATAATACCTGAATATAGTTTTTGTCATTATACTTTTAAGATAATTTTGCTAATTTCAATTTTTTAAATTACTTTTACTGGATTTATAGATGTACTTAAGGGTAAAAAATACCCCACATATCTGATTTCCTAATCTTAAAAACGTTATATAGGTGTATTTTTCTCCAAGTCATCATTACATAGATATAAAATTACAGAGATAAAAAATCATCAATACTAACAAATACCTATGTGCTGCTTGCTATACTAGATACTCTTCCATTTACATATATTACTTCATTTAATCCTCACACAACCCCTTGAGGTGGTAAAATCCCTAACCTATAGATTAGGAAACTGGGACACATGGCTTAAATCACTTTCCCCCAGAAGTGGTAGGGCAAAATTGAAGCCCAGTATTAAGACACTAAATTCTCTGTATAAACTGCCTCTCACAGTAGGATTATGATGATGACTATTATTATTTCCATCATCTTTATTATTTCATATGTTCCTGGTAATTTAATTTCTCTACCACTTTTTCATATATTCTTTCACTGGGTCAAGGTCTCCAGTTCTTTATACCGCTAATTTTATTCTAGTACATTAGCTCCCATCTACTTTCATTCAGCAACCTGTATGTCTTGACTAAATATTTCTTTCATACTTAGATTTCCCATGTTGTTTCCTTTTATTTCCTGTGAGACTATGTACTAGAAAATTTCTTATTAAATTTATTTATTCCTATCCCTAGACTGGGATATGTTGGTGCTCATAGAGCCCCTGTAGAGGATGATATTGGAAGGTCATTTATTAGGAAATCAGGAATCATATTTGATCTAGAACAGTGTTCAGCAAAATACAGCCAGTGGGGCAAATGTAGCTTGCTGCTTATTTTTGTATGGCTTGCAATTAAGAATACATTTTCTGTTTTTCAATTGTTGAAATAAATAAGTAAAATATTTTATAACACACAAAATTATATAAAATTCAAATTTTAGCATCCATAAATAAAATGTAATGGGACACAGACCTGCCCATTTGTTTATGCATTGCCTACTTTCACATTACAGTGACAGAGGTTGAGTAGTTGGGGAAAGCCCTGTGGCCCATGCAGGCTAACATATTTACTCTGATTCTTCACAGATAAAGTTTGTCAACCCCCAGTCTAGAACCTTTCTGTTCTAATGTGTTCACTCCTTCCTGACATGAAGAGTTTAGTCTCTGCCAGGTAGTGTTACACAGTTCACCTGCCACCAGCTCAGACCTCAGGCATTTTCAATCTTGCTCTAATTCTTGTATAACTTTGCCTTATGGAAAAATAAACTATTTTAGACAGAATGATCCCATATTTATCTATCCTTGTTAATATCCTTAAGCAGTTAAAACTTTTATTGTTGGTGTTCAAAACTAGACTTGTTTTGTGGAACTGAAGTACTAGTAGTCATTTTTAAGAAAATATATAGAAAAAAAATGTGTAATACTGTAAGTTAAAATTAATAAGTAATAAAACACTTTTGGTTTTCCTTTTCACGATTCCAGCAGCTTTATAAGGCATTTCTCGTTGTCTAATTATGTATTATTGTATTTATCAGTGTTATCATCTTTCTAATAGTGATTTTTATTTTCTCTTAGGATTTAAATATGTTACTTGGCATATAATGATAACAGATACTTTCTTTTTGTACTTTGATGTTCAATATGCAGAAATCTTAAACTGTCTGAACATCAAATATAATTCAACAAGTGATAACATGCTTCATATTTATGTCTATCTCCATCTATATGGTAATGTCACAGACAGCACTTAGGGAACCTACTCCCACTTGGCTGGGTCTTGTCTTTCCCGCATTTGTAACTTTTATTGCAAATGAAATGTCAAACCTAATGGCCTAAATATGACACCCAATCTGAGATCCCTATCTCCCTGCCATAGGCATGTTCTTTACAGGTAGCATAATAAGCACTCAAACATCTTTTTGATTGTTCATGTTCCTTTTCAAAGTCTTCCTATATTTAGCAGAGAACAAGGCAAAGCAGATCTCCAAAAGTTATTAGATTGAAGCATTTTTCAGGAAATAGGAGGATCCTATTCTTCACTTATACTTGAATTTGTACTAAGTTATAGAACAAGGTTAAAAGTAATATATTCCACTTCTCAGAAAGCCATATTTGGTAAAATGCCATGTTGATTCTGATATTTACATCTACTCAGCCTACTGTCTTTGTGAAACAAAAGAAGGATTGTATTAGATCAGATGAAATTACAGTGTTAGATTCAGGGGCACCAGTATTGAATGCTTCTCACTCAGTGCAGCAAAGGAGCAGTATTTTGCACTTTATTTAAATCTCCATCCGTTAATATTAAGTATGATATTTGAAGCTTAAAATACACTGAGTGCCATCTTATGCACTCCCTTGTGTAAACATATTTTTATTCTGTGAGGGTTACCCTTGTTGGCACAGAGCGCCCTGCAAGGCAGAATTGTTTTGCAGTTCAGGAAGAGGAATGGTATTAGTTTTGGTCCCTTTTCAGAAAAGTCAGCAATCAGCTTTGCTTCGGAGCTATTGTCGTCAAATTTATTCACTGTCTCCCAACTTCGTAAACTTTTTCCCCCTTTTATCCTTAGAGGAAATTCTGCTCTAATGTCATAGTATTATATACTATGTCATTTCTACTGTATGGCACGTAGAAAAACTTTGTGTCAGTTTACCAAAATTTTCCTGTGAAATATAATGGGAAAATCTTGGAATTTAGAAAATCTCTCTCTCTCATGTGCATACACATGCACACATGCACACACACACACGATTTTTCAAGACTTTAGTTTTGCTAGGGTCTCAGTAATTCCTATTTGAATCTCGAAGTTGCATAGTGACTCCTTTTATTCCTGGCTTGATGCTGTGATTTCCTACAAAGTAATAAATACCATTGAAACAATCAATGGGAGAGTCACAAGACATGTGAGACCTAGGAGTTACTGGGAACAAAAACACATGGGTTTACTATTTCAAAAATATCTCCCCTTTAAACTTCTTGCCAGGATTGTAACTTCTAACTCTCATCATGACCTCTTTCTCTCATTCCAGGCCTTCATGCAATTTAAGCTTCCTACCGTACGGCTCAGATCATATTTATCCCCTTCTCAGACTCTCAGTGATTTCCCACTGCCTGTTAAATTAAGTGCTTAGCTGAGTTTTAGCATTTGAGATGTTACTAATATGTCCCTGACTAGCTTTAAATTTGTCTTTCCTCTTATACATTCCCTGGGCTTCGGCAACCAGAACTTTCCCACTGATTAGAATGTGCCCTCTTATAACTCTGCCTGTCTACACATGACTGGCCTAAATTCACCATTTTATTAAGTCAATATGCTCAATTAAAAATGTCATATCTCAGCCTCTCTTGCAAGTAGTATTGAGCATGTCTCACTGTTATGATCAATGCTGGTTAAATACAAGTTGAAACGTCTTTAAAAATTAGGCAGATTCGATTGGCCTGTGCCTTTTTGACTTTGACATGTCCATCTACTTTCTGCATGAAATGTAGACATAAAGGTTGAAGCTGTAGGACCCATCTTGAAACTTGAAAAAGCTAAGAGGAGCTAAAAGACCTGTACCCTGACATCTTAGGACATCGTATTAGACCTGAATGCCTACTTCTTGGCTTAAGGTTGCATCAGAGAAAACATACCCTTATTATGTGAAATACTCTGTTATTTGGATATTTTGTTACATCAAGGCAAACTCAATCCTTAAATGTTGTGGATATTTACAGGTGCTTGGTGGATCCTGCATTGCGTACAAATCCAATAAAAAAGAGCAAGAAACGTATATACCAAAAGATCAAAAAAGTGCAGAGACAAACACATGTGAAAGAACTTGTACCTCTGCCTGGAAACACACAACTGTGATATTTGTTAGTGAAATGAGCAGAAGAGTGGGTAACCCCCAAATAGAAAGAAGGAGAAAACTCACATATCTCATACTTTGGGTGTGAATTTTTTTGTGTACTATAACACCTGATTCAAGGCAGCTCTAGGTTTAAACCATTTTAAACAGTTTATTTAGATTGATATTTTAGAGTTTATTATTCATGTTTTCTCCTTGCAAATAAAAACTCAAAACCTTTTTTTCCTAATGAGTTTTTAGTAGATAATCCCTGTAAAGAGTGTATACCCGTACTATTTCCCATAACTGATCTTCGTTGATGAGTTGGGGGAAATTCATAGTATTGAACTGTTCTGTGCTTTTACAATGCAAGCCTGGAACATACAACCTGCAAGCAATCCACCATGTTCTGGTCTGGGAAATGAATGACCATTTTCTAAGGCAGCTGCCAGTTCCATAGAGTTCACTGGGCATGATAAAGTTATATGATCTTTAACCAACTTCCTAGGCACAACCCAGCCTAGGCACACTGTGCCTGAGCAAGGAATGAGGACCTGCTGACCACATGGTCTTCCTGATTCACAAATGATTTCGGAGAGCTGCCTACAAAATATGCACATGTTGTAGTCTTTGCAACAGAGTTGCAAATCTATCTAAATCTAGGACAAACTTTTTTTTCCTTAATAGACAGAATAGAAACATCTTTGCAAAGTAATCAGTATAATAGCTTATTATCACATTCCAAACAGGACTCTGAAGATTATAACTCGGACAAAGGACATATATTGTATTAAACGCATTTCATTCCTAAATATTTGCCCTTTCATCTGATAGGAGAATATAGCTAGAAATTTAAACTACAGAATTATGCCTAGAGACCTAAAAGTCTAAGTTATTGTTTACACAAGTTCAACTAATTGCTTGATGTAAATAATTACTTAGCAGATAATATCAGCAGACATCTGCTTGCTTAATTGTAGAGAGGTTTCTCTTGAGTAGCCTAGCTTCATAAATTAATGCTGAAACTTGGCTGAGTCACAAAGTAAGCAAAACAAACATTGATTGTAGTCAGAAGCCACAGAAATATTGAAAGTCACAGAAATATTTCTGAAATAGACTTTTAACAAATTGTCAGCTTAACTTATTTTCCACCTACTCAATTTACGAACATACATAGTATCCTGGAATTTCCATTTTCAGAGTTTTGTCTCAACTATCATTGTACCCCAAGGCTCAAATAATTTGATTCCCCTGAGCTCAATTTTTCATTTCCAGGAATATGACACTTCTCTGTACTATTTTTTACCTAAATTATATATCTCATATAAAAGAGTGGAATATCTAGGCCAAATTTGAATGTGATATTCACCTGACAATTTGATGTAATAAAATGATCTAATATACATAATTATTTTGTTAAGCTATGAATCATAAAACTGTCACCATGAAGAATAATGATTTTGGATAGGACAAGTTTAATGCATTTTAATATTATTTATTTGTTATGTCGATCCATTTAAGGTTTTATGATGCTCTCCTTGAGAAATTCAGGGTTAACCTTTGCTACCTGATACATGTTTTTTCCTCTAAAGATATTCATTCTTCCTTACATTCAATAAAATAAAAATTTCTAGGTTCTGATGTATTTTACAAGGCAAATTACATTTTTTAACCTAAGTTTTATAATGGTCCAATTATATAAATTGATATTCTTAAATGTTATATGAAATGCAGAAGCAATATTAAAAATACCATGACCCTCACAATGTCGTATTATATATTATTAATAGCTTTGAGTTTAGAAACAGGAACTCTAGATTCTATTGTCTGATTTCACTGTTTAGTGACTTAAAAAGTCAAAATAATCCAGCACATTAGAAATACGTAAATATACATATGTTTAAAAACAAATTTTGCTAATCTGTACAAATGGATAAAAACATATTAAACATATTGATATTCAAAAATAGATATCAATACTTTAAAAGTTTTTAAAAAAATATATTTATTTAACTCTGGCTTCAGAATGCATTTTGCATATTTTAATAGCATATTTTACTTAATATTTTTTCATATTCTAGTAATGAATTTAGGTTATTGAAGAAAACTAATTATTGAGTAAAAAAAGTGTATCTGACCTACATTTACCTGTAGGCCTTGCTCATCTGCAAAATGAAATGCTTGTGGAACAACCATATGTTTATTGTCTAGTGACTATATTTAAAGAGCTCTGCTAAGTAATTAGACATGAGGCTAAAATGAAGATTTTGATACATTTATTATTTGTGACTTTAAAGCAATTGAATGAATGTTTGCCCAAATCACTCTGGTCTCCTAGGAAACAGAAATTAGTCAAGGAAAATCTCATAAATAAATATATAAAAGTGATAATGGGCTTTCAGAGGCATTCGCAGTCCTTGCTGCCTCCAGGAAAAGACTCCAGTGTGTGTCACTGCTCTGTCCAGGGGGCCTGGAATGGAGCTGCTTTATGTCTCTGTTCCTGACTACAGGGCAGGTTATTTATTCTGCTTCAACTTCCTATTTTTCTTCTTCACTCGAAAGGACAGAAAGAGAAAGGACGAGTGGCAGAAAATAATTTAACAGACAGCTGATCAGTAAGCAGCAATATGTTGTATTGTCATTTCTCCAAAAAAACCTTAAATGAGTTGAAATAAATTAGAGAAAAAAGTCAAGCTAAATGTATATTTGATTTTGTTAGTTGTTCCATAGTCTTAAAATGGCAGAGTTTTTATTTATATATTTGAACAGAATTTATTTTCATAATTACACGTATTTATTGAAAATAAGTTAGAAAATAAGAATAGGCAGGAAGAAATCACCTCTAGTGTCAAATATATCCTTAGATAACTGAAAGGCTTTTTGATGTTTAAGAATTTGAAAGAGGTAAATAAATACTAATGAGAATTCTGATCATTAAAGTCACATCACTTTGAAAAACTGTTTTAAGTAAAGGGTTAAATCAACCAACTCCATAAATAATATATTCTAATTTGGGTGATACTCTCTCCTTTTCTTTTTGTTTTTTAAACATAGTCTAAAAATTTTGCTCTTCATACTTTAGGACATTTATCTTATATTATCATCATTATATTCATTTAGTATATACTTTTAATTCCTCAGTTTGGTATTATTGATTTGTGATTCATATTTCACTTATTGAAAGAAAATAATTATAATCCATTCCCAAGAATCAAGAGAGAGATTTTGATAAAAGAAAAATTTTGCCAAGCTACTATACTTTTATTTCCATAATTTAAACTAAAAAGTATGAGTGTTTTAAAATTATCTTCCTATCTGTTTAAATATTGTCATGCGATTGATAAAATCAGATCATCCAAATTAATTCATTTTGTGGTTCTTCAAGTTTTCACTTATTGCAAATATTTATTGAGCACCTCCTATAGGACAGGCCCCATGCTAGTTTTCTTATCTAACACGTGTGTCAGATGATTTTTACCTGTGTATTATTTATTAATCATAGACTTTTAAATCTGGAGGGGATTTACAAAATTATAGTGTAAATTAGATTTCTCATTTTGAATATTAAAAAAATAACAAAATAACAATAAAGTCCCAGAGAATTTAAATGACTTCCCCAGGTGGTTGATAAACCAACTCTCTTAAATAAGAGTAAATTATGAACATAGATGTTAAGAAATTTGGCTGTTACTATAAAATCAAACTAAAATGCATTAGAATTGGCAAGGGAAGGAAAATTTTACTTATAGAGATTGTTTCTACTCAGGAGAATAGGTTTTTCCCTAATTTGTTTAAGGTTGCCATAATGGTTATCCTCAAAATTTCCCAATTAGAATTATCTTAATATAGTTACAATAGTTTCAAAGAGTCAGAGATTAAAAAAATTTTTTTACCCAAGTTTAGGAAAGGAACAAATATAAATGATCCTTATAAAAATGCATAAATATAAAGAATACCCATCATAATTCCTCACCTGTAGCTATCAACTAGAGTTGGTTTTGCATAAAACCCATCACTTGGGAGAACTCTTTTTGTTTATAGTTTAAATAAATTGAATGAATTTTAAAAATAAATATGAAGTTGTACATAAAAAAGTCTACACAGGTCTGGAAATAAAATTAGGATTAGTTAAAGTTGCAAATAATATCAAGTAGGGATTAGGGGCAAAGTTTTCAAATGTTTATGTCTTTAAATTTTGCTCTATTGTTTTTAAATGTAACATTCCTTTATGATATCTTTTCAGTTGATTTTATAAAAATTATATATAATTTGTATTATTGCCCGTTTTATCTCTGTGTTAGAATGAATGCTTAATTTCTTTCTGAAGAGAATGTTGCCCTGCCAAATGGACCTCTTACTGGAATTAAGTATGAAACAAAGATTGCAGAAAAGGAAATCCATCCCACCCTTGCTCCGCAGTGAACTGGCTAACAGTGTAACAGAACCTCTTCCTCTCAGTAACCATAAACTTGAACTCACTGTTGCTCAAAGCCTTTTACAGATTTTGCCTGAGGGAACGTGCTCAGTTCTTCCATTTCTTGACCCTCTCTAAGAATCTAATAAAGGCTAACAGTGCTATCTAGCAGCTTCCTAGAGAAACACACACCTATAGCGTAATACCATGCTCCCCAATACACAGCATTTGTCCAGAGGTTCATAGATTTCTCTGATGTACAAACCCCTATCCTGGTATTCTAAGCTCCTCTTGGATTAGGGCAGACCACCATACAGCTTGCACTGGACTGCATCTTACTAGTGCTCTGTGAAATTCCTTTTATTGAATTATGTTCTGGTAAGAAGCTATCAACCTTTATTGAACTGCATTGTAACAAACAGCCCCATAAAATCCATCACAGTATTTACTGTCAGGATGGTTTTAGAGGGTTGTTTATCACATTAAGCAGTAACTTTCTGTGAGGACCCACAGAAGAATCTTCTCCATGGTGTCAACATCAGGAATGACTTAGGCAACTGGTTTGTTTTACCTAATGAATACTGCAGTTGATCCCTTTTCCCTTTTCTAGAAAGCTCTGTGACCCTACTTTAAGCCAGGCATAAGAACTTTAGAGGGTATGTTTTGTATGCTAATTTAATTCCTGACCCTATCGTATTTTCCTATTATTGTTTTCACATTGCATCATTTTTAAATTTTAATTTATTTCTCGGTGCTGTATTTTGCTTTGGAAGCTGCCTTAACTCTGTTTTAGACATGGAGGGCTATGAATAAATAAAATATTCTGGGCTTATTTTTTCTTTCTTTAACTTTTTTTCTTTTTTGGGGAGAGGAAAGGGGTCTGGATAATTTTTATGGTTCTAATAATTCTCTCCATTAACAACACTTAGAAGTGAAGAGGATTAGGACATATGCTTATACCCTACATATAAAATCCTAGGAAAAGAACTGTTAAAAAATAAAACAAAAAATAAATATAATATTATACAAACATGACATAGGACTAATATAAAAACGTTAACCAACCAAGTAATTTATCTTTTTTGATATTAAAACCGGAGGAAATGGGCTTTGATTGCAGGAAGAAGAACATAAATTGCACATACAGACAGATTATTCACTTAACAAACATACTGAGTGCCACTGCAAAACAGAGCACTGGACTGCATGAGCACAGAGATAAATAAGACACCATCTCTGTCCTCAGGAGACGTATGTGACAAGGCAGTAATGCAGCATGGTATGTATAAGGAGGGCGCGGATAGCCTGTCTGGATTTGAAACCAAGGTCTGCAACATGTTAGCTGTATAACACCTCTAAGCTTCTTTCTCATAGTTGTGAAGACAAATGACACCTGTGATGTGCTTAGGAGGCAGTTGTTATTTATCAAGTCCTAGACTACTGAAACTAAGAAGCAACACAACATCACTAGAAGCTGGAGGGAAGTGACACACACACACAAAAGAGACCAAAAAAAAACCCAAACAATTCTGAAGTGCTACATGGATTAGAGAGACCATGGCACCTCAGAACTGGTGCAAAGAACTATTAGATTGGCCAGTTTGGTACAGGGCTGAACAGTTTCAAAAGTGCTTGCACATGCAGACTGTTCTATTTGTTTCTCACACAGTCCCATCTTCAGGAAGACAGAACTGAGCTTCAGGGACTCTTAGTAACTCTAACACTTCATATCGCGTGGCCCGTAGGTCTTCTGGCTGGAAATGTAGTGCCCTTTGTACTCCAGAAGGAGAGCTTAGAGAACGTTTAGCGAGACATCTCACTTCAAAATATTTGCTTATTATGTGAATCAGATCAACCTCAGATCGAAACACAGCCAGTGAAATATAATTCCATACCACAAAAGTCTCCTGAAACAGCCATTTTAGACAACTGAGGCGGATATTAGTATACTCCCCCTTAAAACCTGTATGACTGCAAAAAAGAAAAAAACCCAAAACTCATCATTTGGCTCCTGTAGAAGTGCTTTGTAAAGCTTGAGAAAGTTATTGTTTTAACAGTACAATTATAGTGCTTACAAATATTTATTTTCTTCTCAGTTTCTAGAAAACATTGTCTATAACGGTACTATAACAGGTTTATTATTCATAATAATTTTTTGGTGTTGAAGTAATGGTGTTTTGGTTTTCTTGGAAAATTGTATCCTAATTATATTCTAAACTAAGTTGTCCAAAGCCTTGCACTACTTTGCTTATTTTATTTTGCCAAATATTCTGAAAGCTGAATGAAGATCTTGTTCAGAGGTCTTGGGGGCAAATACGATAAGGTTGACCTGCTCCAAGTATTACATATTTATAGGAATAGCTAATGCTTAATAAATTGCTATTATCATGCTTTTTATAATTGCTGATCAGTCTTTTTTAAAACCTTTTAGTGTACCCTGTACTTAGAGTAGCAGCAGGGACTTACTTAGTCTCATTTCTGGTATAGCTTAGAACATCACCTAACATTAAGTAGGTATTCTGTAAATATTCAATCAATATCACCTGAATGAATGATCTAATTATTCATTTGCCTAAAGTGTTTATGATTCAAGCATTATACTAAGAAAATGTAGACCCAACAAAATATTACCTGGGTTGTGTGCCTATCAGAAGAGTCTTAATATACCTATAGTTGTTAACATTGTAATAGACAGATTGAGCATACCTATCTATATGTGCTCCAGAAAGGGAGATCTGTCACTCTTACTATGACAGAGAAAACAAAACAAAACAAAATGCTAGGAATTACCAGAGTAATAGTAAGAGTAAAGAAGTTATAGATAGAACATCTAGGAATATAATCTGTAAGAATTTCAATTTTCTAGAAGTTATCTGAAAACCTCCCAGAATGTATACCTGATGATTTTAGATCTATTCATGGGGTCTGTAGAGTCACTTAATAGACTAAAAAAATAGACATTGATACATAGTAGATAAATGTAGCTGCTAAAACTTGTCATAGCCTTAGTTTGATAGTTTGATAGGTCGTTACATTCTTGTCTTTATCAACAAAAACAGTTTATAACTGTTTTCTATTCTTCATTTGATATAGGTAGAATCCAAGTTTTCCAAGAGGTATTGTGCCCTGGATTTAAAATCAGGTTTAGAGCACATAGATGTCTTATTTTGATGCCAATGTATTCATTCTTAATTAGGACAGGAGATGCTGAAAATTTATTTAGTGATAAAGTTAATACTTCTCTCCCTGTGGCATCTGGTCTCCAGTGGCCTGGAGTCATTGTCTAACCTGAATTTAATAATAGTTGAGAAAGTTGTTCTATATGACCTTGTTTGAATTATTGTCATTGATATAGTAAGTCTCTTTAATTCATCTGGAAATTGCCTGAATATCCTGGTGTCCTTGGACCAATATTTCTGTGAATCCAAATGAAGTATCTGAGAACCACAGAGAAATACAATTTAATTAGTGCTGTTTTTTTTTAAATTTCAACTTATATTTGTTCCTTCCCAAAAGATTATATACACATATATACAAGCTTATGATTTACAGACATATGGATTTTTAAAAATGATGTAAAACATAAACTGAGCATTTGTTATTTGAATTTTAAAGTTTTGATTAGTAATTTATTAACATTTGAATTTAAGTGAGTGATTTTACTTCTTTTTATCTTAAATTTTTAATATTATTAGAAGTATTTTAAATATTTAGAAATATCAGGTCCAGGATAACTGAATAATCTAGACTTTATGTGCAGTTATATTCTAGATACAAAACACCTGGAGATATAAAAATTTGAAGTGATAAATGCAAAAATTTTATGTTCTAGATGGTTTGTTTTGAGAACAAGAAGATATCATTTAGAAAACTTTAACTATTTAACATCTGTTTTATGTTCAAATTAACTACAAAGCTTGAATTCATTTAAAATGAATGAAAAAAAAAGTGATGAACTTTCTTCTAGGCTTTAGGTGCCTTTTGGAAGCAGTTTCTTTTTCCCCATTCAGGGTTAAGTGACCAACTAATTCACCTAGTAACTACTTTAAATCTCTCTTCTCCTTGGCCTCTCATATCAATCACAATCCTGTTCAGTGTCAACTATTAACTTTACCAACTGAAAGCTAAGGATGTGTGACATAAATTACCTTAATTTTTGCTCCTATCATCTCACATTTTCTAGTATTATTCACTCACTCGTTGAATCTCCTTTCCTTTACTTCCCTTTATTTATCCTAGGATATTGTCTGGGAGTCCCCTGGTAGCAGCAGAAGAATCTGGCCCAAGTGTGGTCCTCTTCTGTCCTGCGGGCAGGTCACTGAGTAGCCCATGCAGATATCTGCTGGGCACTGCAGTGCCTGTCTAGTCGTGTGGACAGTTCCTTAGCACCCACTGTTGAAATCTATGAATTTTGCCATAGCTTTGCTTTTCTAAGGTGCCTGCATTCCATTCCATGGTTTCCTTATCCTAAGCCTAGTCTTCTTCAGGCCCATTGGTTTATGGAGGGCTTCTGTTTCCTTCTCAAAGATCTGTTAGGGTAAACAGGAGGAACAATCTCAGGGAAACTTGTCTAGTCATGTACAGTACTAGATGCATTTTATTGGGTTTTACTCTCTCCAATTATCAGCTTTCTTTTGAGAGTTTTAGTAACTTCAGAGACTCTAGCATCATCTAATCCCTACCCTGATCTCTTCCAAATCTCTGCAAGCTCCTTCGAACATCAGAGCGGCTTTTCCTCTTCTCATATGGCAAGAACTTATCTTCTTATATATCATTTCCTCTATCCTTGATATACTGTGTCTTATAGCAAAACTGCTACTGCAGACATGTAAGCCTTGCCCTTGATATGTAAAGGGAATTTTTTGAAGCCTTACTTTCAAGACTGTGTCTTTTAAGGACTTGAAAAAGAGATTCTAAATAGAAACTCAGAGCTAAGTAATGACCTCTCTGAAACTGGAATCACATATGCTCCTTACAGAAATGAGTATCAAGGAGTTAAAGGATGGGGCGCTGTAAGCCAATATGATTTACAGAGAGTAAAAAGTACATTTCTTTCATGGTCTCAAAGTATTACCCCTTTTCAATGTGTATTACTTTACTTATTATTTTTATCCTTAAAAAAGTCTGGGAATCGGATAAAACTTAGTTTGAATCCTAACTTCATTGGAGACTTAGTTTCCTCTTCTGTAAAATGTAATAACAATGCCCACCTGGTTGTTATCAGAACTAAATGAGTTAATTAGAATAATTTCTGAAAATAATAACATGCTTTATAACCTGTGCTATTAACATGACTATCAGGGTAATATTTAATATGTAGTAATTAACTGTTGTTTGATGATTACAGGTAAAACTATAGGTAAATCACAATCACCATATTTAGCTTTTAGAAAGCTCTCTCCAGAAGTTAATTACTTTTCTCCAGCTTTCCTTTCTTATTTCAAAGCCAACTCCCTTACTTCTGCTCTGAGTAGCATGTATTTCCTGCCTCCTAAATGGGCCTTTTGTCATTAAATACTTACTTCTGTATTCAGTTTATCTAAACTGAATTGACTCCTTCTCATGTTTAAAGCCCTTCTGGTCTAAAAAATATATATATCTTGCTAATTTCTGCTTCAAGTTTTCTTCTTTCTAGTACCAGATTTCTTGGATACATATTAGATATGTGTATTCTTGTGACTGCCCAGCCTTTGAACCTACTTACTAATATTTTAGAACTTCCTTCCTTTATGATCTTAGTTAGAGATGGAGCATTTCTCACTAGAGCAGCTGAAAATGTCAGTTACTCACTTCTGCACCTTCCTTTACTGCTAGCATGGGGAACACATGACTCCGGCTCCATTAACCTGGTATTCATATTCCAAAGACATAGTCATAGCTAGTCACTTTCAAGACAGTTTCCACAGTTTCATGGAGACTGAGAGCCTAGGACAGTAGTTAAGGTGGTATTAATGGTACCATCCTTTGTCCAGAGCTGGCTGACTTGATAGTGCAAACTCTACTATCTGGTGCTGAGATGTGATGGTAGTGTGTCTTTGTTGGACCCTGACTGTGATGTGCATGGCCCTGAACTTGGTTAGCCAGCCTTTCTTTTAGTTCTGATAACTACTCAATATCATTTTAATAAATAACTTTTCTGCCTCACTCAGCCAGAGTCGGTTTCTATTGCTTGCTACCAAGAACCCTGACTGAAATGAAAGAGTAGCCTACTTTCGCTGCTTCATCCCCTTTCCTTCTGTTCTGCCTTTAACTCACTGCCAACCAGATTTCGTCTGCACTGAAGCTGGTCTCTTCTAGGGCAAAGTGACCTAACTATTGCCAAATAAAAAAGCCTCACTCCTAATCCTGCAGAGACTTACTACACCACAGGACAACACTGATCTCCCTTTTCTGTGAAACATTATCTTCCTCTCCTGCTTCTTTTCCTACCCTTGACTCCTGCCTTCCAGTATTATACCTTGTCCCCTCTCCACAGACTTGAGTTTTAATTGTGGCTGTGTTTTGTCATACTCCTATAATTTCTCCATAGGAGAATTTTTCTACCTCTACAACTTCAGTTTCTCTTTGAGACTTCCAACTTCAAATCACAAGCCACATTTTTTTGTTTGTGGGTTTTTTTTCCAAATTTTATTGGATGTCATACCCAATATCAAGCCCAGATTTCAAAATGTTTGCTGGATAATGTCTACACCATATGCACCTCAGACTCAGTATGTCCTATATTTAACTTTTCCACCAAACCTGCTCCGCCTTGGAAATTCTCTATTTTAGTTAATGGCACGTTCTCAGTTACTGAGAGTTGGCAAATATTCCGTTTTCATTTCCTTTTTGCCCCTACTTCTCATTAGCAACACAGCTTGTTTCTGTCCCTGAAATCTCTTACATCACTTTTTTTTTTTTTTTTTTTTTTTGCCCATCCCCTTGACAGAACCTTGGTTTGGCTCTCATTATATTTTAATTGCCTTCTGTTGTCTTTGATTCTGTCTTCTTTGAATCTATTCCACATTTTTGGCAGCATTATCCTCCTAAAATACAGCTGTGATGATGTTTCTTTGCTAGTCCAAAAAAATCTGTTTTTTACAAAACCGTGTCTAAATTATTTATTCTTGAATTTCAAACAATTTATCTAATAATGTCTACTGTGAAACAGTGTCCTAGGTATATTGGTAACATTTATACTCATAAAAATGGACTTTCTAGCCCACATTTAAAAAATTGAGTTGTAATTAACACACAAAATTATATTAGTTTCAGGTGTACAACATACTGATTCAACACTTATTGCAGTGAAATGCTCACTGCAATAAGACCAGTTACCTAGGCTATTCAGGGTCTTTTGTGTTTCCATACAAATTATAAAATTTTTTGTTCTAATTCTGTGAAGAATGCCATTGGTAGTTTGATAGGGATTGCATTGAATCTGTAGGTTGCTCAAAACTACAATGAGATATCACCTCACACCGGTCAGAATGGCCATTATCAAAAAATCTAGAAAAAATAAATGCTGGAAAGGGTGTGGTGAAAAGGGAACCCTCCTGTGCTTTGGTGGGAATGTAAATTGATACAACCACTGTGGAAAACAGTGTGGAGGTTCCTTAAAAAACTAAAATTAGAACTACCATATGACCCAGCAATCCCACTACTGGGCATATATCCTGAGAAAACCATAATTCAAAAAGAGCCATGTACCACAATGTTCATTGCAGCTCTATTTACAATAGCCAGGACATGGAAGCAACCTAAGTGTCCATCGACAGATGAATGGATAAAGAAGTTGTGGCACATATATACAATGGAATATTACTCAGCCATAAAAAGAAACGAAATTGAGTTATTTGTAGTGAGGTGGATGGACCTAGAGTCTGTCATACAGAGTGAGGTAAGTTAGAAAGAGAAATACAAATACCGTATGCTAACACATATATATGGGATCTAAACAACAAAAAAAATGGTACTGATGAACCTAGTTGCAAGGCAGAATAAAGATGTAGACATAGAGAATGGACTTGAGGACACGGGGTGGGAGGGGGAAGCTGGGGTGAAGTTCAAGTATCATCGACATATATACACTACCAAATGTAAAATAGTTAGCTAGTGGGAAGCAGCCCCATAGCACAGGGAGATCAGCTCAGTGCTTTGCGATGACCTAGAGGGGTGGGATAGGGAGGATGGGAGGGAGGCTCAAGAGGGAGGGGATATGGTGACATATGTATGCATATGGCTGATTCACTTTGGTGTACAACAGAAACTAACACAGTATTGTGAAGCTATTATACTCCATAAAGATCTATTTAAAAAAAAAAATAAGACCAGTTACCATCCGTCACCAGACAGAGTTGCTACATTGTTGACTATACTCCCTGTGTGTACATTACATTGCTGAGGCTTATTTATTTTATAGCTGAAAGTTTGTACCTCTTACTCCCCTTCACCTACTTTGTCCTTCCAAGCTCCACCAATCACCCCTATCCCCGCCCACAACCACCAGTTTGTTTTTTGTATCTATGAGTCTATTTGTGTTCTGTTGTGTCCATTTGTTTGTTTTTTTAGATTCCATATATAAATGAAATCATATGACATTTTTTTCTCTGATTTATTTCACTTAGCATAATACCCTCCAGGTTCCTCCATGTTGCCACAAATGACAAGTTTTCCTATTTTTATGGCTGAGTAATATTCCATTGTATACATACTACATTTTGTTTATCCATTCATCTGTGGGTGGACACTTAGGTGGTTTCCATATCTCGGCTATTATAAATAGTGCTGTAATGAACATTGGGGCATATATATCTTTTTGAATTAGTGTCTTTGTTTTCTTTGGATAAATACCCAGAAGCAGAATTGCTGGATCATATAGTAGTTCTATTTTAAGTTTTCTGAGGAACCTCCATACTCTTTTCCATGATGACTGTACCAATTTACAATCCCACCAACCATAAATGAAGGTTCTCTTTTCTCTATATCCTCATCAACACTTGTTTTTTGTTTTTTGGTAATGGCCATGATGACAGGTGTGAGGTGGTATCTCACTGTGGTTTCAATTTACATTTCCCTATTAGTGATGTTGAGCACCATTTCGTTTGCCTGCTGGCCATCTGTATATCATCTTTGGAAAAATGTCTATTCAGGTCATCTGCCCATTTTTTAATTGGATTGTTTGTTTTTTGATATTGAGTTCCATGAGATTTTTATATATTTTAGATACCAGCCCTTATTGGATATATTGTTTGCAAAGTATCTTCTGCCATTCAGTAGGTTACCTTTTCATTTTGTTGGTGGTTTCCTTCACTGTACAAAAGCTTTAAAGGTTAATATAGTCCCATTTATTTATTTTGGCTTCTGTTGCCCTTCCCTGAGGAGACATATCTGAAAAAATATAGCTAATACTGATGTCAGAGAGGTTACTGCCTATGTTTTCTTCTGGGAGTTTTTATGATTTAAGGTCTTTCGTTGAAGTCTGTAATCCGTTTATAATTAATTTTTGTATATGGTGTAAAAAGTGGTCCCGTTTCCTTCTTTTGCATGTAGCTGTCCAGTTTTCCCAACACCATTTACTGAAGAGGCTGTTTTTTCCCCATTATATATTCTTGCCTCCTTTTCCTACATTAATTGATCAAATGAGCATGGGTTTATTTCTGGTTCTCTTATTCTATACCATCAATTTATGTGTCTGTTTTTTTGCTAGCACCATAACGTTTTAATTACTATAGCTTTGTAGTATGGTTTGAAATCAGGGGACCAGGATATCTCTGGTTTTGTTCTTCTTTATCAAGATTATTCTGGCTATTCAAGGTCTTTTGTGGTTCCATACAAATCTTAGGATTATTTGTTCTACTTCTGTGAAAAGTGCCATTGGTATTTGACCAGGATTGCATTGAATCAGTTGATTGCTTTGGGTTGTATGAACATTTTAACAATATTGATTCTTCCATTCTTTCATGAGCATGGTGTATCTTTCCATTTATTTGTGTCATCTTCAATTTCTTTCACTAGTGTCTTACAGTTTTTAGATTACAGGTCTTTCACCTCCTTGGTTAAATTTATTCCTAGGTGTTTTATTCTTTTTGATGTAATTGTAAATTGATTGTTTTTTTCATTTCTCTTTCTGAGAGTTTATTATTAGTGCATAGAAATCCAAGAGATTTCTGTATATAATTTTGTATCCTGCAACTTTACTGAATTCATTTATTAGTTCTAATAGTTTTTGGTGGCATCTTCGGGGTTTTCTATATATAGTATCATGTCATCTGCAAATAGTGACCGTTTTACTTCTTTCTTTCCAATTTGGATACCTTTTATTTCTTTTTCTTGCCTAATTGCTGTGGCTAGAACTTCCAATACTGTGTTGAATAAAAGTGGGGAAAGTGGGCATCCTTGTCTTGTTCCTGATCTTAGAGGAAAACTTTTCAGCTTTTCACCATTGAGTATGATGTTAGGTGTGGGTTTGTCATATATGGGCTTTATTATATTGAGGTATATTCTCTCTGTACCCACTTTATTGAAAGCTTTTTTTTTTTTTAACATAAATGGAGGCTGAATTTGGTCAGATGCTTTTTCTGCATCTATTGAGATGATCATATGATTTTTATCCTTCATTTTCTTCATGTGATGTTATCACATTGATTGATTTTCAGATGTTAAACTACCCATCCTTCTATCCCTGGAATGAATCCCACTTGATCATGGTGTATGATCCTTTTAATGTGTTGTTGAATTCAGTTTGCTAATATTGTGTTGAGGATTTTTGCTTCCATGTTCATCAGGGATATTGGTCTGTAATTTTCTTTTTGTGTGGTGTCCTTGTCTGGTTTGGTATCAGGGTAGTGCTCACCTCATAAAATGAGTTTGGAAGTGTTTCTTACTCTTAATTTTTTGCAGTAATTTGAGAAGGATAGGTACTAACTCTTCTTTAAATGTTTAGTAGAATTCACCTGTGAATCCATCTGGACCTTGACTTCTGTTTGGGGGGAGTTTTCTGATTACTGATTCAATTTCATTACTAGTATTTGATCTATTCAGATTTTTTATTTATTCCTGATTCAGTCCTAGAAGACTGCATGTTTCTGGGAGTTTATCCATTTCTTCAAGCTTGTCCAATTTATTGATGTATAATTGCTCACAGTAGTCTCTTATGATTCTTTGTATTCCTGTAGTATCAGTTGTAACTTATCCTCTTTTATTTCTGATTTTATTTATTTGGGCTCTCTGTCTTTTTGTCCTGAGGAGTCTGGCTAAAGGTTTGTTAATTTTGTTTATCTTTGTTTACAAAGAACTGGCTCTTCATTTCATTGATGTTTTCTATTGGTCTTTTAGTATCTGTTTTATTTATTTCCACTGTGATCTTTATTATTTTCTTTCTTCTACTAACTTTAAAATTTGCTTGTTCTTTTCTAGTTTCTTTAATGTACATTTAGATTGTTTTTTTAAGATTTTTTGTTTGTTTTTTGAGGTAGCCCTGTATCACTGTGAACATCCCTCTTAGTACTGCTTTTGCTGCATTCCATAGATTTGGAACATTTCTGTTTGGATTTTCATTTGTATCAAGGTATTTTTTAAATTTGCCCTTTGATTTTTTTTTTTCTCAACTCACTGGTTGTTTAGTAGCATGTTGTTTATTCTTCACTTTTTCTTTTTTTTTCAGTTTTCTTATTGTAGTTGATTTCTAGTTTTATACCATTTTTTTTGGAAAAAATGCTTGATATGATTTAAGTCTTCTTAAATTTATTGAGACTTATTTTGTGGCCTAACATGTGATCTATCCCAGAGAATGTTCCCTCTGTACTTAAAAGGAATGTGTATTCTGATGCTTTGGGATGGAATACTCTTTCTATATCTGTTAAGTCCATGTGGTCTAATGTGTTGTTTAAGGCCAGTGTTTCTTATTGATTTTTTTTCCTGTGGATGATATATTCATTGATGTAAGTGGGGTGTTAAAGTCCCCTCCTATTACTGTATTGCTGTCTATTTCTCCCTTTATTTCTGTTAATATTTGCTTTATATATTTAGATTCTCCTATATTGGAGGCATATATATTTATAAATGTTACATCTTCTTGCTGAATTGACCCCTTTATCATTATGCAGTGTTGTTCCTTGTCTTTTGTTACAGTCTTTGTTTTAAAGTCTGTTTTGTGTTATATGAGTACTGCTACCCCAACTTTCTTTTCCTTTTCATTTGCATGGAATATCTTTTCCATTCCTTCACTCTCAGTCTATGTCTATGTGTATCTTTAGGGCTGAGGTGAATTTCATTTAGGCAGGGTATAGATGGTCTTTTTTTTTTTTTTTTTTAATCCATTCAGCACCTTGTGTCTTTTGATTGAAGCATTTAGTCCATTCACATTTAAAGTATTTATAGATAGGTATGTATAGATACTTATTGCCATTTTGTTAATTGTTTTCTGGTTGCTTTTGTAGTTCTTCTCTGATCCTGTTATCTTTTCTTTGTTTCTTCCCTTGTGGTTTGATAGATTCCTTTAGTGTTATGTTTGGATTTCTTTTTCTTTATTTTTTGTGTATCCATTGGATGTTATTGGTTTGTGATTACCATAAGATTCATATACATCAACCTGTATATAGAGCCATCTATTTTAAGCTGATAGTTGTTTAAGTTGAAATGTATTCTAAAAACACTATGTTTTTACCCACACACACACACATTTTATGTTTTTGGTATCATAGCTTGCAGTAATAGTTGATTGTACTACTTTTTTCTTTTAACCTTAATACTAACTTTTTAAGGGGCTGATTCCCTGCCCTTACTACATATTTGCCTTTACCAGTGAGATTTTTCTTTTTATCTCTCTTCTTAGTCCTAGCTGTGGCCTTTTCTTTACCACTTAAAGAAGGAAGAACCTTTTAGATTTCTTGTAAGGCCAGTTTAGTGGTAATGAACTCCTATAGTTTTTGCTTGTTTGAGAAACTCTTTATCTCTCCTTTAATTCCTTGCCCAATAAAGTATTCTAGGTTATAAGGTTTTTCCTTTCAGCATTTTAATTATAACCTGCCACTCCCTTCTGGCCTGTGAAGTTTCTGTTTAAAAAATTAGCTGATAGTCAATGAAGTTCCCCTTATTTGTGATTAGTTGTTTTTCTCTTGCTACCTTTAAGATTTTCTCTTTATTTTAAACTTTTGCCATTTTAATTATAATAGGTCTTGTGGCTCTCTCTGAGTTCATTTTTTTTTTTAATATTTTATTTATTTGGTTGCTCCGGGTCTTAGTTGCAGCAGGCAAGCTCCTTAGATGTGGCATGCAAACTCTTAGTTGCAGCATGCATGTGGGATCTAGTTCCCTGACCAGGGATTGAACCCTGGGCCCCCTGCACTGGGAGTGTGGAGTCTTATACATTGTGCCACCAGGGAAGTCCCTCTGAGTTCATCTTGTTTGGGATTTTCTGTACTTCCTGTACCTGGATATCTTTTCCTGCCCCAGATTAGGGACGTTTTCAGTCATTGTTTCTTCAAATACATTTTCTGTCCCTTTCTCTCTTATCCATCTGATACCCCTGTAATATAAATGTTAGCACACTTGATGTTGTCCCAGAGGTTCCTTAAACTCGTCATTTAAAGAAATTCTTTCTTTTTGCTGTTATGATTATGTGATTTCCACTCTTCTATCATCCTGATTGCTTATCTGTTCTTCTGTATTATCTAATCTGCTCTTCATTCCCTCTAGTGTATTTTTTAATTTCAATTATTATCTTGTTCAGTTCTGATTGGTTTTTTCTTATATTTTCTAAGTCTTTGTGGACCTTCTTACTGAATCCCTCCATTCTTCTCCCAAGTTTGGTGAGCATTCTTATGACTGTTTCTTTGAACACTTAATCAGGTAAGTTACTTATCTTCATTTCATTTGGGTTTTTTTTCTGTGTTTTTATTCTGTTTTTCATTTGGAACATATTCATCTCTCTCCTCATTTTGTTTGACTTTCATTATTTGTTTCTGTGAATTAGGTGAAACAGCTACATCTCATGGTCTTGAAGGAGTGGCCTTGTATTGGAGTTTCCCTTATGTAGACAGCTTGCACCTGGTGGCTTTGGTGGGCCAGCTGGCATGGGCATGGGCCAGCGGCAGTCCCTGGGGAGCGCTGTACCCAAGGGCACCTTGGCAAGGTGACAGGGGCTGGTGCGGGCCCTGCCAAGGGGCTGTCCTTGAGCCAAGGCCACCTTGGTGGTCTATGCCACCTCTTTTGGTCAAGCCTTTTTTTTTTCTGACTGAAATGTTATTTTCCTCATATCAACCTTTCATAGCCTTATACATCTCTAAAAGCTTAGTTGACTTCCTACTTTTCCTAGGAGACTTCCCCAAATTACACATGTAGAATTTATATTTCTTTTTCTTATAGTCTCATGGAATTTATTATCAATATTTGCATCTTTTTTCTTAACATGGTGCATCTTATCCTTATCTTTTCTATAATAACTAGACATAGTGTTTCTGTCAGTGTCATTTGGTTGTTTGAATATAAGCAAATTTCTATCTAGAGAAGCATATACAGTGACCCTTGAACAGCATGGGGGTTGGGGAACCAACTCACTGTGCAGTTGAAAATTCACATATAACTTTACAGTTGTCCCTCTGTATCTGCGATTCCACATCCCCAGAGTCAACCAACCTAGAACTGTATGGTACTGCAGTACATATTTACTGAAAAAATCTGCGTATAAGTGAACCCATACAGTTCAAACCTGTGTTGCTCAGGGGTCGACTCTACCTCTTTTCTCTGTGTACCCTGTCTTTGCAAAGTAATTGAATTCATGGCAGACATCTCCCATAATGATCCAGTTCTGTGATCATTGCATTTTCCTTAAAATAATGGAAGTAGAACCCAGGTTCCATATCACTTATTCATTGGAAATTAAAAATCAACTATGTTTCTGTTCTTAATATGTGAATATCATAAAGTCTGATAAGGAAAACCATCAAAAAAGAGCTCCTCTCTCCAGTATAGAAAGAACCCTGACCTAGTTCTAGCACTACACTGGTTTAACCTCAGATAAATTATTTAATCTCCCCAAGCCTAAATTTGTTTACAATACTAATGGGGCAAATGTAGTAGAATTACTGTAAATTTCCAAAAAGATAAGCAAAAGCACTATGAAAGCTGTAAAAATGTTATATTTGTATATGAAATGCTACACTTATTGTGGTTATTATTGTTCAGCATTGCCACTGCAACCAATCAAAGCTTGTTGATGTGCTGCCATCTAAGACCCTAGGTTGAACTCAGTGTCACTTACAGGATATCCTGACCCTTGTATGAGGAACAATGCCTTCTTGCTTTTATATTTTCATTTTTACTTTAGAATTATCTTCCTGCTTGTTTAGTGTTTTGTTTTGTTTTTCCCAGAGGCTCCTGGCCTGATTCCCCTTATGGTTGCTATGTTTTTGGTAATAAGGTTTTTACAGTTGTGTTTTACTCTGAGGCAATTCTTGACTTACTCAACAAGAACCCAAACTATGACTCCTAGTCTGATTTTAAAAGAACGTTGATTCTAAATCAATTTAGCCAGTATATATATTAAAATGAACAATGTAAAAGGTTCTAATATGGTATTATAGATGACAGCTCCTTATAAGAGTGAGGGGTAAGTCAAGCCAAAATATAATTGCTGTACAAAGAAGAATTTAGTAAGTGCCTGTAAGATGTAAAAATAAAATTCTATAAGAATTCAGAATAGAAGAAGATCAAATCTGAGACAATAATAACAGTCATAAAAGTCTTTGTATAAAAGGTGACATTTGGGATGACTCTCAGAATTTGAGAAAAATTTTATTGATTGTCACAGGCATTCTTAGCACAGCAAGTCACATCACATAAATATGAAAAAGGAATATTTTTCATCAACATTCATTAACAAAAGTATGTAGTAGAAAACACACATACATACACCCACACATACACAGATAATAGTTATCTGCACTTGGACTGGAATTTCACTGGAGTAATTTATGATGCATCTTATTATGAGTTTTCACCATATTCATCAGAAATAAGGTCAAATATGCAATCCACATCCTCTGTAAAGACCGTGGCTTACTTGTACGCATGGAATTCATTGGAGTCTTTACCATAGGAAAATCTCAAATTATTTTTGTTGCCTTGTAAAATAGCTCACATGCCCTATCTACAAAAAATAATTAGTTTATCTGAGAACTTACCCTTGAATATCATTAAATAAAGGAAGAAATTTATACTGAAGCTGTTACATTTATTTCTTCATGTTCCTAACTATAAAACTTAAAATATTTTAAAATAAATTATTAGGTGTTGAAGTCAGTGTTTTTGAGCCCCAGTAAATATTAGTTTCAGTGATTTTCACTAACGTATCTATATTAAGGGAGTTATTAACACTCAACCCTGATACACGTTTCAGCCATTCAGAACACTGCAATGCCAATTAGTAAAAATAGAGATCAAAAAATATTTGTTAAAATGTGTGTGGACAGGTGACTGTTGTTGGATGTGCTCTGTCATAGCCAGTATGGCCAATATTAAAATGTTTCTTACGTGTTTGAGATCTCCCCTTGGGCTTCCCCAAGTATTGGTATTTCTACTTGCATATAAGTCAAATACATAAAGTACTGGTATTTCAGCAGGCACACTGCTATTTTCGAGACCTGCTAGGAGTTTGCTAACTTTGTGGGAAATTTTGGGGTACAGTGTTACAAGTAACACTACAGATCTTCCTCACGGTCTACTGGAGAATATTAATATAACCCATGAGTAACGGATGGAAGAAACTGATTTCATGAGAAGCTATATTTTAAAATCAGATGTCTTAGATTCTTATATCTACTGTGATTTACCCATGTGCTCTGCTGCCCAAGATTTTTGTAATGCATCCTTTTAAGTTTCATTATTTATAATGAAATTTATATAATATATAAATATATAATATATATTATATATATAATATATTATATTATATATTATATATATTATATATAATATATATAATATTATATATTATAATATAATATAATATATTATATATTATAAATATATAATATATAATATAATATATATAATATATATAATTTAATATATATTAATTTAATAATAATTTAATATATATAATATAATATAATATATATAATATAAATATATAATATAATATAATATATATAATATAAATATATAATATAATATATATAAATATATATAATAATTATAATGAAATTATAATAATTTTCATTATTACTCACTAGTATAAAAACACTAATACTTTTATCTTCATACTTAATGTAAGAAAATATATTCAAAGATGTATCTCCTATCCATCTCTTAGATCTATCTACGTGGATTACTGGGAGCCACAGCCCACCCACAGTCTTTAAACTCTGTTGATTTCCCACCATACTTGTTTACCACTCTGCAGTTATTCACAACATTTCTCTTACAATTCTGCAATGACTTCTCCTTGTTCCTAAGCCAGAGTTCCTATTCTTTAAATGGACCACCAAAAGTTCTAGTATTTCTCTTCTCCCTTGCTTCTTGCCCAATAAGGCCAATGCAGCTGCAGGATGAACCTATCTATTTTCTAAATTCCCTAAATTTGTTAATTTACTCAAAAGAGAAGTATTCTTCTTGATTATAGTTAACAAGTTATTCAACATGGAAGAATGAAAAAACAAGTGTTCAACTGCAAAAACTAAGGGTCAGAGATTAGATTTGTCTCTTAAAAAAACTCTTTTTATTAATACATTATTTGTTTTAAAAGTCTTTTTGAATATAATCATAAATATATTTTCCTAATGAATAGATCTCAAATCTTAGTATTTAAAGAATCATTTATATTGGGTTGGCCCCAGAGCCCTGCTTTTTTTAAGATTTTTTTCCCTTTTTAAAATTAATTAATTAATTAATTTTATTTTTGGCTGCGTTGGGTCTTTGTTGCTGCGTGCAGGCTTTCTCTAGTTGTGGCGAGCGGGGGCTACTCTTCATTGCGGTGCGCGGGCTTCTCATTGCGGTGGCTTCTCTTGTCGCGGAGCACGGGCTCTAGGCGCGCAGGCTTCAGTAGCTGTGGCGCATGTGGGCTCAGTAGTTGTTATCTCACGGGCTCTGTTTTAATTAGAGGAAATTAGAGAAGAGAGAAGCACCCTGTGCTATTGTAAAGAAACAGCACAGCCTTGGCGGCTGATGCCGGAATAAGGAGAATCTAAGGGGCTGAGTGAGAGACTGTGGGAACACAGACAGCGAGGACAGAGGCAGAGTTTGGAGGGTCGTGACGACCCACCTGTCCGTACTCTACTAATCCATCTAGGCGTTACTGTAATTTTTATTAATTACTATAAGAAACAAGATATTGGTAAATATATAAATTTGATGAATTGATCCTGTGGTAAATTGTTGCTTTTAGTGAATTGCCCATTTTGTGAAGTGGCTTTCAGTGCGTTGAGCCATCTATTTTAAGACAACCTCACCCTTCCCCTTGTTATTCTAATCATACTCACTTTCTTTGGGCTGCTCTAGTTGCATTCCCTCTACTTAGCAGTATTTCTAAATATTTCCTGTTGTCCAAAATCCACTTCTTACTATTCTTCAGAATAAACTCTGTTACCCTTCAGATACAGGCTTATAAGTCAGTTCTCTGGGATTCTTCCTTCGTTCCTATATTGATCACAGATCCTAGTTCAGAAAAGAAATCTACTCTAACAATTTTACACACAAATGGATTTATTAGAGTAGTGCTAACTCTTGAAAATGAAAAATTGGCTGAAGTAGCAGGCTGTAGGCTGATCCTTTAAGAACAAGTCCTGAAACCATACCAAAGAACTGCACTGCCAAAGGAGCTGTGTCCTGTGCCAAAATCAAGAAGCTTCATTACCAGAAAGTTGCCACCAAAGCTCCTGACCCCAGAACCACACAACCCCTACCATGATTCACGTCAGCAAAACATCTGCCAGCGGCCCTTACTTTCTCCTTATGTAAATACATTTTGATTGGCAGGGCCTATCCTAGCTTCTGGGGAGACTTGGGAATAGAATTTGAAGCTTTCCATCCTCTGTTTGACAGGTAGGCATTCTGAAAGGGGGTTGAGAGAGTCAATTCAAAGAATTCCCTAAATTTGCCCTCTACTGGTTCCCAGCAACATGTGGCTCTTGAGCCCTTGAAATGTGACTAATGTACCTGAGGAACTGAATTCCTTACATTGTTCAATTTTAATGTATTTAAATTTAAATTTAAAAATTGAAGCAGTGCAGTATATTTTTCTGTTAAACATAACTTTATTGTTTTGGGAAGACTGTTTCACTTCAGCCGTTGCACTGAATAAGATATTGCTGCTTAATCCTAGTGTGTATTTATATTTTACTTTTTAAAATTGTGGTTACCAGAAAATTTAAAATTATGTATGTGCCTTACATTATATTTCCACTGGATGTTGCTACTCTAACCCCCTAGATAGGGCTAGGTCTCACTATGTGCCCACAGAGTACCCCATATTTCCCTAATTTTGACATTCACATTTTTTTATAATAATTGCTTCTTTATATGTCTTATCCCTTGGCTTGTAAAAGTAATGGGAAGAAATACTGTCTCTTCTTGTCACCATTATTTTCCCTAGCACAATGCCCACAAAAAATGGACAATAAAATTATACCAAATGAATGAGTGTGAATAGAATAGACATTAAGAAAAAGAGCTAGGGACCCATGAAGCTTAAGGTAAACCTTCTGTTAAGATTTTATTGTATTTTTTAATCACTGAAAGCCATTACTTTTAAGTAAGTTGTTGAGATTAACCATTAATTTTCATAGTTGAAAATTAATTTGTAAAGTATTAACTCATAAATTCCAAATGGCTGATAATTGAACATATATTTTCTTTATACATCATATTAATTTTTTTATTAGTTTTCTTTTTTAAAGGAGAGATAGAGAAAAGAAAAAGAGCTTTCTGGGAATTTTCATTAGAGATGCCACACCAGCACTGTAATTTTAAAAATAGATTCACATATAGATTCAACAATGTGGCATAACCCAGTGCCACCCACAGAGTGTCTCAAGGAGTGTAAAATCATATTTTTCTGTTTCAATATGAGAGGAAATTTATAGTGTTAATTTTAGTACAAGTGAGAGATTAAAACAGCTATTTCGACAGTGTTGTGAAACATAAGAAGTATTTAATAGGAAGGTATTTTTTTTAATGAGGAAGCCCTTTGGAAAATAATGTTTCAAAATCCTCATGCTTTAAAGACAATGGGGGAGGAGACTATTTCTTAGAACCTTAGGAGAGTAGTAATAGAGAAAGTAGAATCTATGCCATCATGTATATTATATAAACATAGAAATGCATGAGCCACAGGATGAAACATGAAGGCGGGAGTGTCAGATGTCATGGGATAAATATGGTACTAAAAGGTGTATCAATTTTTTTCAAAAAAATTTTTGAAGAAATTGGGGCACAAAAATTTTTTGTAGGAAGGTCCCATCAGAAAATAGACCGAATTTAAAAGAATCTGCTTTAAATGATGTATCAGTTTAAAGGAACTTTCAGTCTAAAGGAACTTGGGGAGTTTAAGCAAGAGAGTATTTATTAGCTGATGTAATGACAAAATATTTGTGAATCATTGAATTGTCTTCTACATTCTAAAATTAATTGAAGAAACATTTAAAATACTATGTTGCATTAAGTGATCCTAAATTGATTCAGTAGTAGTAAGTGAGGATTTTATGTTCCAGCAAACAAAACATCAATGCTCCTAAAGGCAGAGTTACTTAATTCATTGGTTCCGTACACATTTTTCTTCCTCAAGGATATGTTTTCAAAATGTTTTGACAATATGTATGATTAATCTACTTATTGTTTTATTTAATTTCTTGACATTCTTTATGTTCTGTGTCTTTTTTATTTTTTTTGGTAATCTTAAATTTGCAAAAGAAATTATATTTTCAAATTATTTTGTATTTAACTGAGGAAGTTCCATATCACTGACTATTTAAAGTAACTAAATATTTCTTCAAGATTTTTTTGAAAGATCATTTGGATGATATGTTTTTATGAAGCTAATAAAACATTTCAGAAATGTCCATATGGAGTAAAAATGGATGTTAAGCAGCAAAGACATTGCATTTAGGGTGAGTCATTTATAAATGATAAAGAAATTAATCAAATAATACAATGCTTTTTAGTAAGTGTACTGTGCAGTGACAGGGATGGGAAAAATAATGTGTGATTTGGGTACGTCTTCAAGGAGAGCACAATCCAGAAGCATCTCCCTTTCCATCCATATCCATGTCCATCTTTAAATGTCTCCCAAATCTAGGTGGCAGGAATAAGTAAAAGCAGACTTGAAGGAGGCCCATACCTTTGGACCCTTCAGCATTCTCATGAACTTGTAACTCAACAGAAGCATTAAAAGCTAGAGTTATATTTTAAAATTGTTGCTGAAAACTTTGTATTTTAATACCTAAAAACTGACCAATTATAGAAAAGTTAAAAATTTTTATTTTGCAACCACCATATAATCTATTATAAACAATTTTATTAGCCTGACATGAAACAAGTAGAGTGGATGATTTGTATCAATTTGGAACACAGGCAAGGAATAAACATTTCACAAAATCAAATGGCAATGAAGGGCTTCGCTGGTGGCGCAGTGGTTGAGAATCTGCCTGCCAATGCAGGGGACACGGGTTCGAGCCCTGGTCTGGGAAGATCCCACATGCCGTGGAGCAACTAGGCCCGTGAGCCACAATTACTGAGCCTGCGCGTCTGGAGCCTGTGCTCCGCAACAAGAGAGGCCGCGATAGTGAGAGGCCCGCGCACCGCGATGAAGAGTGGCCCCCGCTTGCCACAACTAGAGAAAGCCCTTGCACAGAAACGAAGACCCAACACGGCCGTAAATAAATTAAAAAAAAAAAAAAAAGGAAATAAAAAGGTAGTCTGTGTAGAGAACATTAAATTCTCTTTAAGACAGATTTATATTATAGTTACATATGTACATTAATTTTACTCATATAGGTATGTTTGATTATTTTTAATTGTTAATATGTTGTTAATAAACAAATAATAAGTTAAAGTATATTTCATAAGGTTGTATCAGTTATTAACCAACTACTGTTGTGATATTTATAAGATCTAGTTTTAAAAAGACCCTCAGGTTTTTAGAAAGTATCCAGTTGGCCAAATGGAGCAGAAAAGTATTAACAAGAAAATATATAAGCAGCATTTACTGAAAGTTTACTGTGCACCTGACACTGTGTTAAATACTTTATGTGAACCTGTCTTAATGAATCTTTACAACAGCCCAATGATATACCTACTTTTCAGCATCCTCATATATAATGCTGCTCCCCAAAGAACTAGTTCTGTTTGGACATGCCACACATTGTAAGAATTACATTTATTTTTTTTCTAGGGAGCTGCTAACCAAATCACTGTTTGACAGTGATGTGGCAGGTTGGCTCAAGCTCGCATCTTGATCAAAGCAGAGTGAGAATGGATCTTCCACTTTATATGTAGAAATAACCTATAAGCTCAGCCTCTATGAATAAATGAATGAATGATTCCTATTACCACACTGAAGTATATAGGATCCAGGACTAAGGCACAAAACCTACAGCTGTTTCAGTTGTAGATGAGAGAGATGAATTAAATGAAATACCTGTTGCACATGGAAATAAAAGCTGTCATCAATGTGAAGGTTTATATGAGTCTTAAGCTCACATTCAAATTCATAGATTGTGCTAGGGAGGCAAACCTTACAATATCAGAGATACTTCGATTCTTTTTTTTTTTTTACACTGGATAAAATATATCAGTTTTTCCTATTAGTTGAACTTTTGTTGTAAACTCCTGGCTGCTGATATCACAGGATTACAGATTACAGATTGACTACCTATGAATATTCTTAATGTATTGGTTGGTGACATATATTTGGGGAGGTGGCAGTATTCTTGAATGTGGTCGTAAGTGCTCTGTTGCAAAAATTTTACTCTTTCCTTCCCAAGTGACCTCAGTAGATGAAGTATTTTTTTAAGATAATAAATTGCACTGTGGTTATCATATTGAAACAGCTCAAATATAAAAATAATAAGAGATCAGGTATGATATGATTATTAATAGGTTATTACAATTTGTCAAATTGTGAATTCACAATTTTTTTCCCTTGTGATGAGAACTCTTAGGATTTACCCTCAACAGCTTTCCTATGCTTCACACAGCAGTGGTAACTATAGGCCTCCTGTCGTAATTACATCCCTAGTAGTTATTTATCTTCACAATTCTTAATGAGGCATCATACCCTGCTGAGGTAGATGAAGTTGCTCTTCATAACTCATGTTTCAGATTGCCCACTTTACTTCTTTTGGTTCATCAGGGCTGAATTCCCATTATATACCAATCTCATCTTATTTTTAGCACGTTTTATCTCATAAGTGCCATGACTAGAAATATGCCCGACATAAATATCGATCTCTATTGGTGCCCTGCTTATATTAGCTAGGATGTTAGTTTGGCTGTTGTGACAGAGATCCAAAACAACTGTCCAAAAAAAACACACAAAAAAGACCAAAATGGTAGGAAGAGTCTGTCCTACAGAGTAATCAGACTCCATGTTTCTTTTATCTTGTTCCTCTATTGGGCTTAGGGATTACTTTCCTTTGCATGGTTCAAGGTGACCCTGTGTCATACTCCCACAAAATGGAAGCTGAACACAACACTTTTACTTGCCTCTTTTTATCCACATCTTAGAATCATGGTCGCACCTACCTGCGATGGAAGCTAGGAAGTGTAGTCTTTGCTCTGTGTGGTTATAAGCCTCTATGAAATACTATGGTTTTCATGACTCTGGGAGAGAAGTGGAATATGAATGATGGGAGACAACTAGTAGACTGCTGCAATGTCAAGTATGTTTCTCTATTGTCTAGAGAGGCAGGATAACATTTTTGTTGTCTATGTTGTTCAAGAAAATTTCAAAGGCATAATTTCTACAAAGGACCTTGAGCAGTAATGTTGAACTTCAAAAAATATAATCACTGACTATGGATTCAGGAATTAAAAGAAATTGAGACTATGTTTAAAATGTACTTCCCTGGTTTTCCCCTTTCCCCTAGGTAAGCTGTAAGGTACCTGAGGTCATTAGGGATCCACAGGAAACAAGTGAAAAACACTGAAATAAAAGTCAAAGAAAACTGGGAGTTCATGCGAGAGAGAGAGAGAGAGAGATCCGTAGTTTTAAACTATCTATGGAGATAAAAATTTTCTTGGAAAGAATGTTGATAAAGAATAATGGTTTGGTCCCTAATATTAGGATACTGTGTTAATAGTAGGTAGTAGCTTCAATTATAACTCTATAAAAGACATTGAAAATGAGGCACATCCACAGATCTTGCTGTATAATCTTGGAATGATTGAGGCTTAAGGATCCTTGAGTTGGACATTGCATGAGAAATTATTTTCAGTAATCAGTGGTTCTTACACTGGGACAACGTTGCTCCCCGAGGGACATCTGGTGATATCTGGAGACGCTTTTGGTTGCCACAATTGAGAGAGGGCAGCTGTATGTGTAATGGGTAGAGAATGCAAGGGGGCTGCTTGATATCCAGAAATTTCCACAGTAGCCTCCACAGAAAAGAATTATTCATCTCAAAATGTCAGTAGTGCCTTTGTTGAGAAATCCTTGTCTAAATCATACAACAATGTGAACTTGCTCTCAGCATGGAAAAAAAAGAAAACTACGTTCTTTGGTCACATGTAATCCATCGGCCTGCTATGTCCGTAGAGAGACTTCAAAATGTATTTGTTAGAAAGTGGTTGTTAAGAAAAGAATCCTGTTGGATTTGAAAAAGGACGTGTGATTATCTGAGAATTGCGTTTTAAAATAGTTACTAAGGATTAACCATTTCAATATTCGTGAATAATTACCAAGTACACTGGTTAGTTTTGAAATAAATCAGCGTCAACTTTTGGTCCTGGTAATAGCTAGCAAAGATGTATATATTAAAGCAGTATAAATGTGTATGCTTCTCTTTCAATTTGTTACACTTTGCTACAGCTACAGATTACTTTAATAAGGAGATAATTTTATCAAATAAAGTTTTTTATAAGTGTTTCTGAGACAAAGCCCCATTTGAAAAAACTTTAATTGTATTGTAACTGATATTTATTCATTCAACAAATACACATTGATTGCCTAGTACTGTTCTTTCATTCCAGGCATTGGAGCTGTAGCAGTAAAATAACTGTCCTCATAGTGATGGATAATAAGCACACACACTCATAAATACACACCCATACCCCTACATACATCTATATGTATATAAGACATACACAGGGATAAAAGTATATCTGTGTGTGCATGAATATATGCATATGTGTGTGCTGGGTTAAAATATGTGTGTTTATATTCTGTGCTATGTTCAAAAAAAATAGGATGTGGAAAACCCAGTGCTCATGTAGGAGAATAAAGACCTCTGTGACAAAATAATAACTGAGAAAATATAAGCACGTTGATCAAGTAGCAGATTTGATTGGTATTTGGTTATTTCTTTAAAGTCTATACCTTTTTGACCATAGTGATTGCTGTCTGTTGAATCTAAAATGCACCAGATATGAGTTTAATAGTGACTAGTGATAAAAAATTACTGTCTAACTATAGAAAATAATGTTTTGAGTAATAGAATTTGATAACTCTAAAGTAGGTAGAAAGCCTTATGAACATTTTATATTAATTTAATATATGGTTAGTGCCTCTAGATGTGAAATTATTGATTGGGATATAATTTTTATATCTATGATTAAATAACTAAAGATTTGAATAAGAAATAATATGGTTGTCAATGCAAGTTTATTATTACTGCAATTTATAATGTGAGACAATCTAGTCATTTGTCCTTTATAAATGTAAAGCCTAGGATTGGTCTCTGTCCTCAAGAGGGTGACTTTAAGTACAGTAAAGGATCTCATAGGGCACAGTGTAGACACAAAGAGTGGAGAATTATCTCCATCTGGGGGAAGTGAGGAACGACCTTTGAACTGACTTTTAAGCTCATCAACAAGCTTGCATAAATGGTGAATGAGATTGATTTAAACCACAGAAGACTATAAAACCTTTAACTTCAGCCTGCTTTGCTACAACAGTCCTGAGGGTCTCATTTAGATGTAGTATATCAGCAAATCCCTCCCCAGCAAACGTGTGTGTGTGTGTGTGTGCGCGCGCGTGTGCGTGTGTGTGTATATTACAGTCCTTTTAACTTTCTTTATATTTGAAACAGAATATAAAAATTTCAGTTGGTATATAAAGGACCTACTTTGGTTAATTTCTTGTAAATAAGTCCCTTAAATCTTCCTGCCAGATTCAAATATTTGCTTTATATGAGGATTTTCTACAAGTAAATTAACTGAAAAAAACAAAACAAAACACTACTATTTTAATCATTAACACATTCCCATAAATTAAGGCATCATGCTTTCTCTAGAATGTGTTAATAAAGAATGTTTCTTTCAACACATGAACATCATGAACAATATGCATTCTCCTAAAATGTACAGTAGTAGTTGCTGGAAATATTTTTTTTAAATAAAAATTAGCATGGGGTGTTATTTTTGACATAAATCATAACTGAAGAAAAAATACTGAAATTGCACTGTTATTAATATTTATTTGAAAATAATTTATTTTTGCAAATAAAATGGAGCATTTTTATGATCTTTAACTAAAAATGAAAGGCAGCATGTAAAGATTCTTCTGTAAGGACATAATGTCCTTATATTCCTTAATCTAGCATTTTTAATCTATTGTCTCCCACACAGATAAATCAAAACAATATTCTTTATTGTATGTAAAAATATTTTTAAATTGCCTGTGATTTACAAGACCACTTATTTTGAAATTGAATGTGCAGTTAAATATTTACTTATAGTAAAATTTGAAGGCACTCTTAAGTTATTGAGATATTCTGAATATACTTGAGATGATTTGGTAATTAAATTTTCCCTTTAATATTAAATTGAAATTAAAATCTTTAGCTGACAGTTTTGCTCATTAAAAAGCACTTGGGCCAATTACTGTCTATAGAATATATACACACATTGTTTCAGGAGAAAATACATGACCTCAATTATTATTAATATCACTTTCTTTATTTGATATATCTCAAGCCTCGTTAGGAACACTTAAAAATATTATCTTCAATTACAGACATTTCATGCCTCTTTTACCTGGGTTCAGTAAAAATTAAGTACATTATATATTAGTGATGTTGAAAACAACTAGTGGCAAGAATTCTTAGCATTTCCATGTAAACTGACAGTGGGAAATAGAGGGCAATCTAGTTTTACTCCTAAATTTTCACTGACGTTTTTCTTATGCCAAAATCTGTACCTTGATTTGTAATTTCTCCCTCTTTCTGTCTCTCTCTCTGTCTGTCTCTCTCTCATTCCTTCCCTCCCTCCCTTTCTCCCTCTCTCTCTCTTTCTTTCAATCAGTTCCTCTTAGGTTTTCTTTATTTCTCTGTTTTGTCACTGCTAAGCTCTGGAGATATAACAAATATTTTTTGCAGGATTATTAGGCATTTTACTCCTTTATTCAACAAACATTTATTGAGCACAGCTCTGTACCAGACACTGTGAAAAGTACTGGGAATAGAGCAAAGAATGTGATAACATGAGCCCTAGCAGAAAAGACAGTCTTTAAATAAAGTTTAAAGCCAAAACTTACTCCTAGGACCTCAACTCATATAAGGATATTTGTTTCTTTTCAAAAAATATTTCTTGAATACAGCCACAAGAATACAGACAAGGCCTTGTTCCCTTGGAACTGAAGTTCTAATGGAAGAACAGTGTAGGGAGACAGGTGAACTGGAGACAAAGAGGGGTGACTTTGACAGATCAAGTGAGAGGCCCTCTAAAGAAGCTTAGCTCCTGTTTAAGTAATACAGCCACCGGCCACCGATACGGACGTGCCTATCTGGCCAGAGAGTAGAGGATTAGCAGTCAACAACAACACCCTATGAGGCAAGAAACAATGGTAGCAGTGGCGAAACAGACTCTGTTCTGTTTGGTAGTGGACATCAAAAGGACCTCTAGTTTGCTCTGTATGTACCTTGGGAAATTGTTGAGTCATTCTTGATTTGATGGGCCTTTTGTACATGAGTCTTTGGGATTTTCTATTTGGACATGGTTTGCACTGTCTCTCAGACATTTTTATACTCACCTTTTGGTTCCAGACAACCAGATTATATATCCTTCTTTTAGCTCTCTCTATCCAGAAAATAATAGATATGTGCCTGGATAATTAGCATGACAGACACAAGATGGACAAGGGAAGGGATATTTTACATAAGGGAAAGGAAATGTCTAAAACCATGGAGACAAGAGTGTTAGGAATATAAATAGATATGTAGTTGGATGGAAGGAGTTGAGGCTGTATTGACTCTAGTAATTAGGGAAGAGAGAGCTATTGAGAGTTCAAGCATGATTGAAGGGGGCAAATCTGGAAGGGAGAGCAATAAGCAAAAATTGATAATATTCTGGGAAATGAATGAGATGAATTTAAACTAACACCAAATATCAAAAATATTTGGTGATAAAGTTAACCCTATAAATATTTAGAGGCTAGAAGTAAAAAGACTATATTACTCAATTTATGTCAGCAAATTTAGTGCAAAGAAAAAGACATGAAAAAACATTTCAGATAGTTTTTGCATAATTGCTTTACTCAACAAATGTTAATGGTGCATTTACTATGTCAGGCAATTCCCTAAACACTAGTGTAAATGGTAAGCAAAACAGATATGTTCTTTTCCCTCACATAAACTGATTAACCTTTATTATAAATTTTTTATTATTTTAATTTAGCTTATATTAATTTCAAATTTTAAAAGCATTTAAAGTACTCACCACAATGACTAAAACTAAAAAGACTGACAACACCAATATTGGGATTGAGACGTAGATTAACCAGAACCAGAAATCTCATACATCGTTGGTGGGAGTCTAAAATGGCACCGCTCCTTTGGAAAAAATGTTTTAATTGTTTCTTATAAAACAAAACATAAATGTTCTGTGCTGGTCTCAGCTTATCAATAAACAAACAGTGTTGTGGCTGGACTGGCCCTTGTGTTTCTTATTATGATTGCAAGTAAGCATCAGGAAACTTTGAGGGGAAAATGGTTTATTGCTCACAAGTCCTAGAAAGCATATGGCACACCTGGGGCCACACAGGGAGGTCACAGGTAGAGCGAATAAGGAGAGAAAGCACAGGTCTGGGGTTTTGCCTTTATTGGGCTTGATGATGGGACCTAAGGTTTTGAGGGCTCACTCCTTATCAGTGAATTTAAAACATAAGAGCAGGGGCTTCCCTGGTGGCGCAGTGGTTGAGAATCTGCCTGCTAATGCAGGGGACACGGGTTCGAGCCCTGGTCTGGGAAGATCCCACATGCCACGGAGCAACTAGGCCTGTGGGCCACAACTACTGAGCCTGCGCGTCTGGAGCCTGTGCTCCGCAAGGGGACAGGCCGCGATAGTGAGAGGCCCGCGCACCGCGATGAAGACTGGCCCCCGCTTGCCGCAACTAGAGACAGCCCTCGCACAGAAACGAAGACCCAACACAGCCATAAAAATAAATAAATTAATTAATTTTAAAAAAATAAAATAAATAAATAAATAAATAAAACATAAGAGCAGGAATTTAAATTGAGGGAAGAGAAAAAAACAAGTGACCCAAATGGTTTTGAGATCAACCAAGATCTCTCAAACAAAGGAGCCTCAGTGCGGGAAAGGAAGCCTGGCTCTTTATCTAGCCCTGTGGCTGGCAATGTGTTTATTAGAGATACGCATCTTTGAAGGGAGCAATCAAAGCTTAAGTCAGGCACATGCATTACAAAAAGAGAAAAACCAACTGTCAGGGCTTACACTCACTGCAGTATAGCTCCCTGATGACTAAGCAAACCTGATTTCAGGTATTTACCCCTAAAAAAAAAGCTTGTATTTCTAAATAAATTTTGTGCCAGAATGGTTACAGTAGCTTTATTTATAGTAGCTAAAAACTGGAAGCCAGCTAAGTGTCCATCAATAGAAGAATAGAAAACAAATGATGGCATATTCATATGAAATACTACCAAGCAACAACAACAACAAAAAATAATGAAACCTTGATACCTGAAACAACATGGATGAACTACAAAACATTATTCTGAGTGAAAGAAGTCTTATATAAGATACTGTGTGCTATATTATTTCATTTATATTAAATTCTAGAACAAGTGGAACTAATCTTTTGTGACAAAAAACATTAGAACAGTAGTGGCCTCTGGGTGTGGGGTGAGGGAAGAATCGTGAGGGAACTTTCTGAGGTGATAATAATGTCCTATTATCTAATATTCTATGATAGCAGTATGGGTTACAAATGTTTATGTACTTCATTATATGTCAATTTTACCTCAAAGGAAAAAAGGAGCTATAAACAAACAAACAAAAAATGACTTAATGGTGTGAATTTGCTCTACAACATTTTGATAAAAGAAATGCTACTGCGCTTTATTTAAGTCAAATTAAATATGAGCTATTTTTTAAAATCAGTATTGTAAGCAGTGCCATCTTAGTTATTTTTGTGAGGTTCCTTCCGTTCCTGGAGATTATTTAAAAATTCAAGGAATTTACATGATACTCATAAAAGGAGAGAGGGTCTTGGTTCCAATAGCCTATGGTTTATAATACTTCAATTGGTCACTATATTGCTGTGAAATTTTGTTCTCCATCTTCTTTTGGGCACTGTTGCCTGGGTGGATTCATAGATGCCAGGCCAGGTGTGAACATGGTGATTAGCTGTCAAAGATACCCCACTGCTATGCCTCCCTGGTCCTATTTTCAAGGTGGAGAGGGGGAAATGTACGCCATTTGATGGAATTTCTACACCCTCATCCTCTTCCTGTTAGCTGCAAAACTTACTTTCTCCCTCCTAAGACTGGACATTTATGCCTTCTCTTACTGTGTCAGCTCCTTGCCCCTCACTAGCAAGTACCTAGTAACTTTTATCTTTAATGTTAAAAGAGAGAAAAAGACATTAATAACACTTTGAAGCAAGGGCTTCCATGCTCATCAAACCAAGACCCAGCCAACTTTATGGTATTGAGGAAGGAAAAATACCTCTCATTCTTTCAGATCCCTTTGATTGACCCCTTGTTTCAAAACACAAACTAGTATGTCAGTAAATTATCCTGCCAAAATAATATAGTTGCAAAATCATGAGACAGACACTCAAGTAAAATGCATACACCAAGAAATGACTAAGTTTAATTGTTTGTATACTAGGAGTCTTCTAAGCTAAACCAGTTTATACTCTGACCACATCACCTAACTGACACTCTGACTAAGAAGCAGAATGGGGGGAAAGTCTAGTAGAACAAGATGAGTTTTAAAAAGATTATCGGTACCAAGTTCACACCTTTGGGTCTAAATGATATGAAGTGTATGAAAGAGTAATGTAAAAAGGCAAGAATGTCACCTTCATGTAGTCATGGTCTCTTAGGAAGAGAGAGGAAAGGGAGAAAGGAGGCCAGGAGCTACTCCTGTAATAAGAGAGAGATATCAGAAGTGCGGCGGGAGAATTTCCTCATAACAACTGTAATGAGGTTTTAGTAAATGTTAACTGATTGTTTTGGCATTAATTTGAGGATAAAGTGGCCATCTGAGAGAATGAAGTCATGTTTAAGTATATTATAAGAGTTTTGATGTATGTTAATCTTTCTGTTTCTGACAAATACTTCAGTGGAGTGCATAAATGAGGAAATGGAAATTTTCTAAACAAAATATTGGAATAAAACAATAGAATATTAGAAAGAAAATGAAGGAAGACACACATGGAAATGATTTGGCATTATCTGTTCTAAGACAAATACAGTAGTTGAACTCATTAGCTCCATGAGGACGAAAATGAGGGTTAGGCTCTCCAAGGATAGACCATTTAGGTGCTTCCAGAATCTAAAGTCTAATAACTTAGGTCAGCCAAGCAGGCCTGAGCAGATGCAGATATAATGGCAGAACAAAGAAAAACTAGCAGCTATAAATGAATAGAAAAATGAGATGGATAAACATAGGCACAAGACAGGGTTCAAAGATGCAAAACCTTTGATGGGCAGAGCCAGGGGCTGAGTTTCCATCTATCACTTATTTATTTAAACAATGTATTGAAGAAGAACGTATTTTGAACCAAACCTCTTCTAGGTACTGAGAATACGAACACTGAATAAAACAAAGAAAATCCTTGTTCTTATGGAGCTTTACATTTCAGTTCAAGGGAACACACAATAAATAAATTAGTAATATATAATGTAATATAGTATAAATAATACATGGAAGGGAAAAGTATAACAATTCAAATAAATCAGGTTAAGCTAATGGAGAGTGATTGTGTTTGGGTGGGGTGGGAGTGGAGCTGAAAGGAATCTTGGGGAAATGTGTTCTAGGTACAGGTAATAACAATTACAAAGATCTGAGGCAAGATTCTGCTTGGTGTGTTCAAAGAACAACAGGAAGTGCTTTGAGGCCAGAGTGAGAGGAAAAGTAAGGGATGATGTTGGAAGTTAGATATTGTCCAGAGTACGGAGGACTCTGTAGGTCCAAGTAAGAGTGTTGTCTTTCATTCAAGTTGCTATCTGAAGCTCTTCTTCTTCCTCTTCATTCTTTCCTGAACATTTTAGTCCTAAAGCCATTATGTGGGGCACAGTGAGGTAGGCATACACACCTGGGGGAGTAGGCCGTGGTGGATCAGTGCAGGTGTAGGAGCTTAAACAAGGTCAAGAGAGTGTCCTCATAGGTGTACTGAATAACATGAGGCATTGGAGTCCCACATGAGAGGGACTGACATGTGGCGAGGAATCCAAAGTAATGAGGAGGGTTTCCATACCGAGCAATGGCCCAGTGGGGGATGTCAGAGCCTGAAGTTGTGCAGAGGTTGAAGGCAGATTTGTTTCAAAGGTGAGCTTGATAAAATGAGTAGATATATTAAGGATAATGAGAATCAGATTTCTGTCTGCTAGAATTAGGCATATAGGTGTGAATGCATGCCCATACGCACACACACGCACACACATAGAGAGAGCGTGTGTGTATGTATCTGTGTGTATACATAAAAATATCTACATACATATATTTTCTATTTCTATCCACTGAGAATGCCTGGGAGCAACAGGACCTCAATAGCAATGATCACACCTAGCACCCAGATATTAGCTTCTAAATACCATTCTCCACCAAAAGTAACCAGGACTCATTGGAGAAGTGGTTGATTCTAGAGCTTAGTCAGAAAAAGTACAAAATAAATCCAGAATAATGTATTGTGCCAGAAAGCAAAGGAATGCTCAAAGGATAATGGTGACATATGAAAATGACACAGAAACTTCCTTGAAAGACCTGCCATTTGCCAAATATGGAGCAAATTAAGTACCAAGTAAATGGTATTTATTCATCATAACTCATTGAATAAATAGGAAACCATGAACCCATATAGCTATATATAAAAGGGATAAATTGAAATTTGATGAGGGATGGCTCATTTAAATAGTTTCAATGTTTCTCCCCATAAAATACGTAATAAATGAAAAGAGAAAAGAGTAAATTTCCTTGAAGAAGCTAATCAAATAATCAAAGTGACATCACTGGTAATGGGACAAATCAAAATTGTATGTTATCGGATAGGACACAGTGACCACACACTGTCACTTCTGTAGTATTCCTCCCAAATAAGCATAATCTGAATACAAGAAAGAATAATTCAGTCCCAAATAAAGGGACATTTACAAAATAACTTTGAAACGTTCAAATATTGAGGACATGAAAGTCAAGAAAAAATTGAGTACAGTAAACTGAAGGAGATGAGTCGTGACAAATGCAATACATTTTCCTGAACTGAATCCGTTTGCTATAAAGTACATTATTTAGACAGTTGGTGACACTTGAACGGGGTCTGAGGATTAGTAATGTCAAGGTCAAATAAGTTCCTGAAATTGATGATTGTACTGAGGTTACATAGGAGAAGGCCCTTTTCTGTGTGGAAAATGTACACTAAGTCTTCAGGTATGATGGGGCATTAGGTTGGCAACTTATTCTAAAATGGTTTAGAAAAATATTGTTCTTAGTATTGAACATTTTATATATATAACATCTTATTGGGCATTCTATATAAATTTAAGGTTGCTAAAAATTGAGAGAAAAGGGGCAGATTGTGATGGGAAGCCATTGGCAATTTTGTCTAGGGGGGTGAAATGATCTTCTTTATGTTTGAAAAGAAACATCATGGCTTCTGTGTAGACAGGATCCTTGGGATAAGGATGGAGAATGGGCAAGTGTCAGAAAAGAGAGACAAATTGAGATGCTGCTGCAATAATTCAGAGAAGGATGGCGGCAGCTTAACTAGGGATATAAGGGAAGAGGTGGTGAGCATCCATTGGATTTGTAATATTTTGAAACGATATCCTACAAAACTTGCTGGATGTGGAGTATGTAGGAAAGACAAAAAGTATAGGATGAGTTCAAGATTAGACAAAGGCACTTAGACCCAGAGGCTTTGATTACTGCAACTGCCTTTAATCTGTACATTTTCGTATTTCGCTACGACTGCTCCCATATCTTAAAGGTGCGATAATACTGCAACAATATTCTGAAAATAGTTTAAGTTATTGAGAAATAAAACTAGTCATGAGTTAGAGAACTGTGCCATTTTCAAAAGCCTCGACAAAGATATTACTGTTTATATTCCATCAACAAGAGTGTGCAAAGCAATGTAGCATAGTGATTGGAGTTAAGTCCTATGCTACTAGAAAAAAAAAAGGTTTTAGGTTCTAGCTCAGCCAACTATAATTTTGGACAATTTGCTTAAACTCTAGAAACTCAGTATCCTCATATGTAAAATGAGGTATAATAATATCTACTCTATAGAATTGTATAAGGTCTAATTGATAATGTAAAGCAGTTAGCATTGAGCTAAATATTATTGTTGTGTCACTAGTATTAGTAATTGTAGGGGTAGAAGTAGCATTGTGTGATATCGCCAAAGACTTTTAATAGATTGTCTTTTTAGTTTGAAGTATTTATTAGTTTTAAAAAATGTGTGAGATAAAAAGGTGGAAACATAGCAGTTGCTGTCAAGCATTATCTTTGAAATTTGTGACAATGGTTAATTGCTTTTAAATATCTTAAATTATGCACATTTCCCATAGTTTGCTTATATTCAAAGGGTGACAAAGATATTTTAAAGATTTAATAATACATTAGTCCAGGAAAATTGTCTTAAACTGTATCAGTGTTTCTAATATTTTAGATACACGCATTTGGTACAATATTCACTCCAGACAGGTGAATGTTCTTGTTGCTTAGAATAGAACATACTTCCTTTAATGTCTTCCTTCCTAATCCAATTTTATATTCTCTGTTTACTCTGCCTAACCATTATGCTAAGGCTCGTTTGGAAAGAGTTGTTCATAATTGTAAAATTGAACTGCACCCCATTAAGCTCTTGCCTAGCTGCTTTTGAGATCCTTGGTGGTTTGGAATGTGGGGATGCACCCACATTCTCTCTGTGTCAGTTCTTTTTATCTTTTCTCTCTAATGCTGTCCCTTCAGTGTTTCAGCTGTTAAGTAGTTCTAGCGTATGTCTGATATAATTTTCTAATGACTGATGCATTGTTATCACTACTTATTATATGTCAGCAGGAAATGCCTCCTGTGTCTGAGAATTTGGGACCAATTGGATTGTATATTTTACCAAAGCAAGACAGAAAATGTAGAATTAAATAGAAGAAAGCATTCCAGTTCTGTCCATTAACTTCTGAGATTTAATTTTATACCAACTATAACTTTACAAAGAAAAACAATGGAAATTACATGAGCTTTATAGTTAACCCACAAAGAGATGTAAAATCTTTTTGACTGTTTTTAAAAATGGCAGTATTTCAACTTTTTATATGGATGTATGTACATTTATTTATGCACTATTTGTAGATGCCTACTTTGTGCCAAGCACTTGTTTGGATGCTGGGAATAATGTAGATATAGTCTCACTCCCGTAGATTCTAGAGTCTACTTTACAGAAAGCAGTTCTGCCATATTAGGTGTCTCAGTTTCAAAGATACGAGTTTTTCTATTGTCACATATTAGAAAGAATTAGTGTTACATACATCCATATTAAAACTGGGTGAAATTCTTGCTACCTGTATAACCTTTGTAAATTACTTAACCATTGTGAGTTTCACGTATGACAAATATAAAATGAAGTATGCTGGTATCCCCTATAAAATGTACTCTGCATTCTAGACAGGCATCTAGACATACACAAGGCTTTTATGAAAAGTCCTGTGAATAAATTTGATCCAGAAATCAACCTGCACAATCAAGGTAGTGTGAAGCTTATAGGCTGGTTTTACAGCTTGGGTTCACAGAACTCAATTTATTTGACACCGAAGTCATTGCACAATGGAAGCATATCATTCTTTAATTAAGTCAGGAATGCAGGTTTCTAAACCTGATGTTGGACTTTACACTAATTCTATTTGTTGCTGTCAGGTTGGTATATCATAGCATCCCTGCCCTAGGACCAACCACATTGAAATCGCTTCATCTACCACTTGCTATAAGAAGGGTTTATTAGAATATATCACAAAAGAATTATTTTATTAATTTTAAAGTAAATTTCTGTTTTCATTTTAGTTAACTCCTCCCTTATTTAAGATTTCATTAACCAAGACATCCAGTTAACTGGAACTTCATATATATAATATAATGGTAATTTAAATTCACAATGAAAGTACTGAAAAATCATAAGACACTGAAATATTTTCCTCTACAGAAAATGAAAATTTATTTTATAAAATTTTAGAGGATAAGGGAACTATTTAAATTTCTCTTTCTTGATTATAAGTAATGCATTTATATATAAAACGTACTAAGTGTCCTTTAATTAGAATATTTAATTAATTAGTCCATCCCATTTATTTTGATACAGTATACCATAGGAACTTATATTTGGTGAGCCTTGTTAAAAATTACTGAATTTATAAAATTATTGTTAAACACTAAAAAATAGGACCACTTTTAACCAGATAGTAACAACTGATTGTGTTTGAATTTCTCTTGAAAATCTCCATTGGCAGCAATAAAGGAAATGTGACCCTAAAGAAAATATTATACATTAATTAAATATGTTAATTCTGGAGAGCCCCATATAAATCTATGCAATTATTAAAATCCTCAGATAAATAAAATATCATAGGGGTTTTTATTGTTCTATGGATTTCTGAGATGGGAGAACTCTCCAAGAACTTGGAAACTACTTAATTTTTCCACCACTAAACCTTTATGACTTCATCTGCTCTGTTCCTCTCATTCCCTTTTACAACAAAATGGTCTGTGTTCTGAATCCTAGCCTCTCTCTCCTTCTAAATAATTTTGCATCTTGAATTAGCAACCTTCTCTTGATTCCTCAACTAATTCCTTGATTTTCTGCTCAAACATTTCAAATAAGATATCTACAGTCAAGCTGCTCAATTGGTATGATTCTTCAGTCCTACAGCTGGTCAAGAGGCCTGCAGGCCTGCCTCTGGCTATTGGCTCTTCTGTCACTTTACCCCAGTATGCACATAAATGTTATATATTTTCCCTGAGTAACATGATGTGATTTAGTAGGGAAACACAAATCTATGCATGCTATCTTGACTTTATGACATCCTATTGTCGTTCTTTACGTTTCAGAGAGGTTTTACCTTAGCACTCCTCCCTATGCACAGGACACATTCTTTCCTATGTTATTTTACCCTGTTGCTTTTTCATAGTACTCACTGTACATGTTAATTAAATATTGATGTGTTAGTTTACTCATCTGTTTCACCAATGAATGAATGAATGAATAAGGCAAATACACAATACAGTATGCTTGGATCTCATCTCTTTTTTCATCCCCTTGTTATCATTCAGAATGCAAATAATATTATTATGAAAGAGAAAAAAAGAAGATAGAAATAGAGGAAGCCGGGGTTTAAGAGGAGTGACTAAAAGTTGATAAACTTTTTATAAAATCTTAATATATGAGAACTTACTGTTACCTATCACTGTTATGCTTTGAAGGAATTTCATTGAGTTATTGGGTACGTCTGTTGTTTTTGTATATTTAGCATTGTTCCCCCTTGTTCTGAAGACACTACACTTTGGGACACTACACTTTCCCCTCCAGATAAGAATATGAATTATATTGTCTCACCTCTATTACCATAAATGACCAAGGCTGGCCCCTCAAGTTACCAAATACCCCTGGGAATTATGATTGATCCATAGCTTACATCAAACAGGGCCGATTAGAATACTTTTCTTAGTGATTGACATCATATCAGCACTAAATACCTTGAAAACCTAAGGCTACTATGACCATTTTGCCAACTCAAAGAGCAGACCAGATTAAGAATTTAGCAAACATAGAGGGCAAAGACATGGAATGTGGAAGGAGAAAAGAGTTCCCATGACCTCCTTCCATCTCCAGGATCAGGTCAAGCCTAAGTACTCCTAGACTTTTCAGGCATATGAATCAAATCTTATTAGCTTCAGATAATTTGAGTTGATGTAATACAATACAAAGTTTCTTAAATTTATTCCAATAATTGCTCAAAACACATCTCAAAATCCATTTTCAAATATAGTTGTTATCAAATCCAGTACACATCCCACCTCACAGATGATCTCTACATTGGCCAATTTTCTTTGGGCAATTAAACATAATTTGTAAATGTTTCAACATTGGCTTTAAATAATGATATTTATTTTATCTAAGTTTTTGATGGAAGAGAGAGATAGGAATGATCCATGAGAACTTTCCATTAGCTACATCAGCTTAGGGCAAGAGACCTCTGTTGGTAACATGTTATTTTTATCAGGACTGCTGCTTCTAAAATAGTACAATTTATTTATAAAAATCTTGGAGAATATACATTTGTACCAACCTGAATCTGCTAATTTTAGTCACAAGCCTATGCTTGCTAACATTAGTATCTGTCATTCATATCTGTCTTACAGGAAGAAATTCATATGGGTAAAAATTCATATGAAGAGCAATTCTCAGACTTTTGCTTGACCAGTGTTTTTCACTTTTTATTAATTTAATTTTTTAAACCAAAACATGTTTCTTAACAAGTAAACTTACCCAAAAGTTCATATATAATTTCTTAATATAAATTATTATTCCCCTGAAGCCTGGAACTGTTCTGATTGAGGTGAGAGTGGGAGGGCCACCGTCTGGCCTTTTTGACCACTTCACTCCGGTGTCACTTTTGGTGGGGGGATAGGGCTTAATGAAGCTATTTGAAATCCACTGGGATTTTAAAAATATGGATCAAAGTGAAAGATGACAGGTAGATTAGTACCGCATCCAGGTGGTATATTTTTATGATCATATCATTTGTTAGATACTGCCTTTTTAAATGTTACAAATTGAGAAGCAAGTTTTTGTTCTATTTTGTTTTTCTAGTAACAGCTGCCTCTGGAAATGTATGCTAGTTCCTTGCATGCTGGTCTGTTCACTGAAAAGGTGGCAGATATGACAAGGAATTTATTTTGCCTGAGCGATCACACAGTTAATGGAATGTTAAAAAAAATTGATTCTTATGATTAGTTGACTAACGAGAACAATTCTTTAGAAAATACTGTTTGTTAAAAGCAGGAATACAATGGAAGTTTGGAAGAGTTGCCTTATACGTCAAAACCGAGTAATAATTCAGAAACATCTAAAATAATAGAAGTGGGTTGGAGGGGATTGCCAAATGAACTTTTCTTTTGGTAAGTAGTTCACTGGTCAGTAAGCAACTTATCAGTTTCACAATGGCAGCAGCTTCTCTTTCTTTCATATTTTTGGCCTACTTCGCATGACTCCACAAGCAGTTTCCCTAAAGGATGTGCTGGAAATAAAAAGACATTGAAGAAATTACATTTTAGGTAAGACTGTTCACTGCTGGGAGGCTAGAGGTCTGCTAGTGGCCCTGATCAATGACACAAGAGGTGCTAATCTGGCAGAAGCTTCATTATCTGACCCCCTTGACTCCATTAATCTGTTTAGTGCCTGATATACTTTAGATTTGTTTCTTCCACAGTCTACGTCTCTCATTCTTTCTTAATGATCAGCACGTACAGTTATTAAGCACCTGAGTGCTGAGTACCATAAATGCTAATTAGGGAAGCCTTCACTCCTCCATCATAAACCAAGTTCCCACATAAGCGTAGGTCACTTTCTGGGCTCTCTGTTCTGTTTCATTGACCCCTCTGTCTATCCCTCCAATAATACCAGAGTGTTTGAGTTATTATACAACAGGTGAAATAAATGAATACAGACATGTGTCAACCTGAAAAACCTCAAAAAAGTTGCATAATGATTTATACAGCACAGTACCATTTAAGTAAATTTAAATTTATGCAAATGAATTTACATATTATTTATAAATGAATGCATATATAATTAAAGCAATAGTTCTCAAGGTATGGTCCAAAACTCCTAAGGCCATTGAACTCCATTTAGTAGGTCTGAGAAATTCTTCTTTTCCCATCTACATATCTGTGCCAGACCAGATTTTCTCTTTATATTACAAATAAAACCACATATCACAATAAATTTAATGTAGAAGCAGATATGAGAGTCCTGCTTTCTTCTATCTAGACAAACATAAAAATGCTTTCAAAGATATATTTTAAAAATCTATGCTTAGCACTATTTTCTTCTTTAGTAAAATTTAGTCATTTTTCATAAAAATGCTATTTATAATAACATGTCATGGCCTTATTACTTTATTTAAAACAAATTAATAAGTACATTTTCTCAATTTTAATTTCTATAGATAAACATAAATAACCAACATAAAATAAAACTCTTTGGGATCCTTAATAATTTTAAGTGAGTAAAGGGGTCCTATGAGCAAAAAGTTTGAGAACTGCTGAGTTAAAAAATAAAGATATAGACAGGAAGGAAGGATATACACCAAATTTCTGATAATGATTATTTTTTTAAAGAAAGGAGGAAATTACCGGTACTGGGGAGGAAAATAAAAGGGAAATTTAGTTTTATCAGTTATGTTCTATTTCTTTGTGAAAACATTGAAGAGGCAATGGCAAATACAAATATTTGCTATTCCAACTACTTTAGGGGGAGGGACAGCGTTTGCTATATTATTTGCTTGACTTGACTGTTAAAATTTTCTTTTGTATAATTGATATGAGGCATAGTTCTTTTACCTAACTTGTATGGTATATATATCCTTGTAAAACTTTATTTTGCTCAAACACTCTAAAAACAGTCCACATGTTCCTGTTCACACATGTCTGGGAGGAGATGGTCCAGTTGATCATAGCACTACAGTCAAAGGTAATCAATGATGATCTGTGCTCACAAGTCAGCATGGACTCTTTCCTGCTTTCTTCTTTAGGACTACTCTGTTTTAAAATGAGAAACCACTAGCAATATTCAATATTAAAATAACATAAAATACTTTTCAAATAAGAATCACATTTCAGTTTCTGGTGCAATACTCTCAAAAGATTTGAACAAAGTTGATTTTTAGTGGCCTAGCAATAGTACGTCAGTTTGAGTTAGATGATTTTTATCTAAGGTATTATCCAAATTTCAGGCATAAAAGTAGTATCAGGAATCAAACTTATTTGTGTTTTTCTTGTTTTTTGCCAGTGTCTTCATGAATGTATTTTTATGAAGCTTATGATACTGTCTTATTCTGAGATTTTCCAGAGTTAGGAATCTGTCATATAATATCCTTTGTTTTGTATCATAGAGAACAAAAGTTCTAGCCAAGAGCATGGTAACATGGAGAGAGCCCAGGCTGGGGGTATGAAAACATAGGTTCTTTTCTCAGGTTCTCCCCTAATGAGAAGGTGTTGTTTGCCAAATCTCTTAAGATGGAAAAATTGCAAAACCACTTTAGCTAGCTCATAACACAAGGATTTTTTAGTAAAGATCCAACAGAATGTCTCAGGGACTAATACAAACAGAAAATGAGGCAGGGTTCATGGAACCAGGACCTAGAATTGGAAATTTAAAAAATAGGAAGCTAGGTATATTACTCTTTCTAGAGATTGCTCTTTCTTTTGGCCTCTACATCTTTCTGTGCCTGATCCATTTTTCCTCTGAGGACCACCTTCTCTTACTTGTTCAGATCATGAACCTTTTTGTTAACATATTGCTTTGGTATGCATGTTACTCACTGTAGCCTTGACCAGATGTGTTTTATTCATTTAAGAATAACCTGAGGTCACTGGGATGGTTAGATGGCTTCTGTTCTCACCATGAATCATCAACTTAGAAAACAATCCATCACCAAAATCATTGGCATGCAATATAGATAACTATGGAGACGGTCATATTCCACTCTACACAGCTAAACTTAGTCAAAATTTCTTACTAGATACTATAATTCTCTCTCCACAGTCCTCAACCATCTAATTCTGGGATTCTTTTTTTTTTCCCCCTTCTGTCACCCAAACAACTTCTAATATTCTCTCTATTGTTCAGATCTCAGCATGGCACAAATCTTCTATTTCCTTCATACCAGCATAACACACACACACACCCATATAATAAAATTAGTATTGACCATGTATGTTCTTCAAACAATGTCACCTGAGGGTGGGGGTCAAAAGGCTGATCTTGTTTTAATTTGACAGTTATATTCACAGAAAATATGTGTCTATGGAGTCATTTAATTCCAACTATCGAAGAGGTAGTACTTTGGGATGAATTTAGGCTATGAATGAGTTTTCTTGCTAAAACAGGTGCTCAGTCTTGGGTCACTCAGTATGTAAGGCACACAGGAGAAATTGAGTGTGGCTGAAAATTAACTGACATAGTACAGATACATGTAGCTAAGTAAGTAAATTAACATCTCTAAGGAATTAAGCTACCCCTATGATTACTAAGAATCCTAAAATTCTGTGAGATAAAAATATATAAAGATATGGAATGACATGATGTTATTTTATGTTGTACCTTACATAACCTGTCAAGTTGATGTCAGCCTGTTAGTAATTACTTTAACAGTTCTTGTTTCTATTTTTAAATATTTTCCCATCATAACACAATTGATTTCTTCCAACATTTCAGTAATCACAACATGTCAATTCATTTTTATTATGTATAAGAAGTAAGCTTGTGCTATTTTAGTATCAATATAAAATATCTTGAAGTAAATGTTCATGAGTTTCTTTGCTGAAAATAGTCATAGTATTGAGGTGCAAGTTCTATGTTTGGCTGAGCATGATCTGTAACTCAGAATTTCTTCTATCTCCATTCCTAGAATACATAGACAGTATTGATCAAACCACACATATTTATTGAACAGATTTATAGTACTAACAGCTCAAAATAAAAGGTTATGTGCATTTTCTGAATACAGTTAATACTTGTGTATTATCAATGAAACAAAAAATCCCTAGGCTTGAATTGGTAAATAAATCTCAATAATATGTTTATCAGGTAATGAAATTATAATAACTTTATTTTTTCCATATTATTATAACATTCTCTTAGGTCAAATACCTATAGTTTGAACTGATCTCTAAAGTAATTACTGTTTTTTATGAGATATTTCAGTCATAAATTTAAAATTAAGATTGAAAGATGTTCACATTCACCACCAAGCATTGTGGATATGGGGATGACCAAGTCATCCAGACCGTGGAGTCAATGTACATACGCTGTAATGCTAGAAACTGACTATTAATAAACAGCTAGACTACAGTGTGATAAATATGTGCTCAGAGAAACACAGTGTACTACAGATCATTATTTATAAGAGCAAATTTGGAATAAAACATATTGCCAGTTGGGGAAATTGTCAAATAAATTATAAATGAATTACTGTAGTTTACTATAACTATTCTGGGATCCTTTAAATATGATGTCTTCTAATATGTGTACTGTGAAAAAGATGTACACAATAAAGCTGTTATGAAGAAAAGCAGGAAGAATATATGAATTCTATACTATCTCAGTTACACACGCATATATAAAAAGGAAGAGAGAGAAAATGTAGGGGAGGGAAAGCATAGATGCTATTGTTGGCTGGTTGTTTCGATCTTGTGAGTGGAGAAGCAAAGGCAGCAGAAAGAAGGCAACATACGCATGAAGGAGAGCAGCGCAGAGAGGGGTGTAGCTCCAGATTGAAAGAAACTGAGTAATAGCAGCGCTGGTTCCAAATACCTGATTCCAGTTCCTCTCAAGTGCAATAGTTGTAATTACTACCCGTGAGTTTGGTAAAACCTCCTTGAATCTTTAATATGTTCCCATTTTACTTAAGTTACATTTATTTTCTATTACTTGTAGTCAAAAGAGTTTTAACTAAGACAGGTGAACTTTTTCAGTAAATAGATAAAGCGTAAAAGTCACTACTCCTCAGGGTCTTATATGTTCCTTGTACTCTACCATTTGATGCCCAACAAGAACTTGCGGATGTGTTTGCTTAGTAATCTCAAACAACTCTCCTATCATAACAGTTATTACCTTTCAAATGTAGGGTGTATGTTTCTAAATTTAACTTGAAACCCCAATTGCTACTTTTCAGTCTCTAAGAAGGCTGATGTTCTAGAGTGAACTCCCTTGAATTGCAAAACACATTCCTGGAGTACCACTGTCTAATAGAACTTTCTATGATCATGTAAAGGTTCATTTTGTGCTGTCCAGTATGGTGGTCACCAGACATAGGTAACAATTGAGCACTTGACCTGTACCTAGTGTGATTGGGGAACTAAATTTTTAACTTTTTAAAATTTTAATGACTCTAAAAACAACCACATGTGGCTAGTGGCTACTATATTAGACAGCACAGGCTTAGCATGTATATACCTAGGAAAAGTAGAGATATAATCAGTCCTACACTGGTGTTAAAAATCACAACTGTCTCTTATTTGCTTGTGCACATTGGATGTCTCCTGGTTTGTGAGATTTTAGCAGATACATCACAAATTGAATCTTTAAAATAACGTCATATATTCAAAAATACGGAAAACTTTAAAGAAATTTTGAGTAGGCTTCCTATCTCAACTAATATTAGTTCTACTAAAAAAAAAGCAAAAGAAAAGGTAGAAAAAAAAGCAAGCAAGCAAGCAGGAAAGAAAAAGCAAAAACGTATCAAAGAGTAAGCAATAAATAATGAGTTTTTACTCTCTTCTAGGGAAATACTGTTTGTTTAGAAAATCAAATAATATAAATTTTGAAGATCTGTCTGACAAGTACATTGTAGTTAATAAACCACCTTTGTCAAACACAACTTATAAACATTTTTAGACAGTTATTTCTGACCTCAAGAGTTGGTGAAAAAGGACTTAGAATAAATAAAACAAATAAAAATCATAGCATATGATAGGAGGAAATGATTAATTTTTTAAAACCAGTAAGTGCTGTAATAATTCCAAAGAGGGAAAAATATCACTCTGGCACAGGTGGCCTAAAAAAGCGTAAATGAAATTTAGGAAGGACCTAGACAACCGGCAAGGTGAAAAAGAGGGTTTTTAGAAGGGAAGACATAGTAGAGGATGGATAGTGAGATCTGTAGGGCTATACAGGGGCCAGTGGTGGAAAGGTTGGACAAGGAAGATTGCAGACACACACTGGATTAATTCAGGGGCACTGAGGAGTTTATATTTCATTTCATAGACAATGTAAGTGCTAGAATTGACCAATATACCTAGGGTTGACCATTTAACAGATGCAGACATGACTAGTATCCCTACTATGGGTTTCTTAAGAATTCTTTCTGCAACTCAGTCAGACTTAGTTTTATAAGTAATAATAAAGTTGATCCTTTCAAAAATAAAATATTTATTGAGTATAAAAAATGAATGCTAAGCTGCTTTTTTTTATAACTAAAGAAATGCTTTCCAAACAATTTTCGTATTTGGAAGGAAGTCTGCAATGCAGCTACTTCAGAAGTTGGTCAAAGTTTTGTTTTGTTTTGTTTCAAAGTTAGTGCTTTGACTGAGCTGTTCCTGAAAATAATTTTTGTGCCAAATGTGAGAGAAAAAGCAACAAAAACTTTATCTGGTTTGGAAACCAAATTAGCTAAAACGTTGTGAATTAACATTGCTTCAAATTCACTCACATTTATTACATACGGTGCTGCTTACATACATTTAATGAAATGGCAGTTTTGTACAAAAGCATGCAGAAGTCCAACAAGAAGAGATAAAATAAAATTGAAATACACTGTAGGAGGCAAAGAGATAAGGTCCATGTTTTAATATTCAGTCTTAAGTAAGTCTGTAACTAAATAGCAAAAACCAAGAGGTTTTTCTGTGTTATTAAAGGTGTGCAATAGAAGTTTGTGTTATAGTTGAGGTACTTTGTGTCCCTCAGTAGCTACTAGTTATATGTGACTAGTGAATATTTAAAATGTGACTACTGGGACTAACTGAATTTTTTATTTTATTTAACTTTAATGTAAATGTAAATAGAGTAAGTTATGTAATTTTATCTATGTAGACAGCCAATTCATATCACATAGGCCAAATAGATCAATAATTAGGAAATCTGAAGGGTCAAATTTAAGTCTTGAAATTAGTAGCATCATAGTATCTTCCCCTTTAAGTGTGTTTCATTTATGCTAAAATAATTTGGGCATTATGTATAGAGAAAACTTCCTTCCCAAACTCCTATCCCTTCTCATTGTAACTTTTTTTTTTTTTTTTTTTTTTTTTACAATAAATTAATTCCTTCAGACTGTGAAAAGAGACTGTAAGGAGAAAGCAAATTTAAAAGTAGACTTGATGGTGACCCACAGGGACTAAGAATGAAAAATATCTGTGATAGATAATATTAGAAGTGGTAATATCAAGTATCTACAAAGTCATCCATTGAATTCCTATTTAGGTACCAGTAGATGACTTCTAATGAAAATAATTTTTATGTGAAATCAGAATGTTTAAAACACAAAAATTCTTAGTTTTATTTGTAAAAATAACACTGTTTTTAGAAGTTCAAATCACAATGATAGAATTCATGAAACAAAATGGTATTGTGATAGGATTTTATTTTGAATAAGAAGATGTGACTATACATATATTTTGAAATCCAAGACTACACATTAAAATTCAGGTATATTCATGATGCATATATACCTACGTATTTTTCTTCTTTAAGAGTAAAAAAGAAAGGTAAAATATTCCTGGATGTCAAAGGGTAAATGAAATAACTCAGTTTTAAAAATATTTTCTGACATGGATAACTTTTAAACTAAATAGTGGCACAAGAATCCCTAATAGATGACAGGAGATCTGTACCGTTTCTCTCTGCCATTGACGTGTGTGTGTGTTGTGGCTATACCCTCATGTGAATTAGTTCTGAATCTCTTGTGTATTTGTGTGCAGGTTTTATAGTCAGAGTTTGTTTAAATCCTAATCCTGATTCTTTTAATCTGGGTGACATTGGGTAAATTGTGTTACATTGTGTACTCAGGGAAGATTTTGGAATGAGATTGGTAAGAGCCTGAAATATAGGTCATTCTTTCAGTAGAATCTAAGTATCTAACCTTCTAAGCTCATATACTGGTACTGCAAGCACAGAGCACAAGGGAAATAATATATGGGTTAGGGAAGTGGAGATAATTTGTAAATTGACAAACAAAAAATATGAGCAGAACAAAATCCCTAAAATGAATAAAATAAAGGGAAAAAAGGGGTAATAAGACAATGAGAGATACATTAAAGAAGTGATTAAGGAAAGATATAAGGCAGAAAATAATGGTGACTCAGATGTCACAAAATATATGGAGGGGTGTCTGTTGATATTTATTAAGTTTGAATTTCTGACATAGTGATTTGTATGATACAGCTATGTTAAGCCCTGGAATTTGCAAAAGAGAAAGAATTAAGAGTTTTGAAAATCTGAAACTAAGGAGAAGTTTGTGCCAGTCATTTAAATTAAAGATTATCTTCTTAAACACAAATAGGTCAGAATGCTACATGGCTTACTATTTGGGGTGGGGGGAGGAGTGATGTGAATGAATAGATCTAAGTACATCTGGGCTGGACTATGGAGACGCGTGCTCCTTAGTGGGATCATCAATGGTAAATCATTTTGTTGTGAGATTAAGGGCATGGGTGCTCTTTGAAGTAAGACTGTGCAAAGATGACTTCAGTCCTTCCTGTCTATGTGATTTTGAACTGAGTTCAATATATTTTTTTATTCCTCTTTTTCTTGCTGTGAGGTTGTTGGATAGATAAATCTCAGTACATTTGAATTCCACTTTGGAGCTTGCTATTTAAATACAACAAATCATGTGGTCCAGTGGTTTAGAACATTATATGCTCTAGATCAAGGTTATTTCAGGTTGAATATTACTTCAACAGTTACTAGCCATATGACATTGAGCAAATATATCTCAGCCCCAGTTGTATGATCTGTAATATAGCCATAATAGGTATAGTTAGCACACGAATTTGAGGATTAAATGAAATGATTCACATAAAGCTTTTAACAAAGTGCATAACATATCTGCATACTCCAAAGTTACTCCCTATAACTTTATAAATATAACTTATAGATTATATAGTTACCCATTACTTTATCTTTGTAAATATGAATGTCATTACATAAGGTACCTGGACCCATTAATGAACTGTTTCTTTCAATTTATTTTTAGTTATCTAAAACATGTAATACATGAATTCTAGGTTTATTTAGTAGCTCACAAACAATTTTTATACCTTAAAGGAGCTGAAAATAGCTATAATTTAAAACAAAAGACAATATTTAATAAGAAATAAAGAAAACCAGCAAGTAAAGGAATCAGCAAGAAGAAATAGAGTGAAAATGACACAGTGGTTTCTCTTAACCGAAGTCTACTTATTAACTCAGAGAAGAACTTAAGAGCTTTATTTTAAAGTTTGTTTCTTGATTTTAATAATATTTTGTTGTGTATGTGTATGAAGACAAAATTTCAGTTTTGCAACAGAAAGGCATTCCATAAAATATTTAGTTAAATTACAGTTTCTCAAAATGGTGTCCATGAATTTTACTCTTTGCTTCTTTAAAAGATACCACATATTTAGTCAATTATGAGAAAAAAATGTCAAATTGACTCCAACTTTCTCTTTCAGATGGTTAGGGATTATGCATTTTATAATGGGATCACTGTGAATAAGACAGGCTGTGTACAAAAGCAAAGAGAAAAAAATAAAAAGAGGATATGTAGATTCATCACTTATATGTTTTCTATTTTTAGCATATAAATTTCAGCCAGTCAGCATTTTCTTCTGGGCAGGCATTCCTGTGAATTTTTTTGCCATGCCAGGTACCAGCATCGCCTGCCCAGGGAACTTCCCAGCTCCTTCTCCAATCATTAAAGGAACCCTAGAGAAAGAAACAGAAAATATATTGAGAAGATTAAAAACTTGTCATAATTTGAGTAAACTTATGTTGGGGAATCCTGCTACTTGGTTTCTTAAAGTAAGGTATCATTTAAATAGAAGAGTTATCCAGTATTCTTGAAAACTAACACATTTTTTTCTAAAGGGATACATTTTTATTTTTAAGAGCAAACACCTGTTTCTTTGGTTAAAAAAGCATACTTTCAAGATTGTTTACAAAGGAAAGATGCACACACACACATACATATATTCTAAAAATTTAAATATTTTTAGCGTCTTACCAACTTTACAGTATACCAACTTTAAAATTTACATAAAGGCTGATTAAACATAACAATCTGAAAATAAAAATAATTTTTAAAGAAATATACTTTTAAAAAAATACAGGTGAAACTTGAACAGTGCAGGGATTAGGGGCAGCAATCCTCTGCACAGTGGAAAATCTGTGTATAACTGATAGTTAGCCTTCAGTATATGTGGTCCCTCCTTATTTGCGATTCCTCCATATCTGTGGTTCCACAACCCTAGATTCAACCAATGGTGGGTTGTGTTGTGTTTTTTTTCAATAGCAAGTAGTATTTGCTATTGAAAAAAATCTGTGTATATGTGGACCCGCATAGTTCAAACCTGTGTTGTTCAAAAGTCAACTGTTTTTCAAAGAGAATTATATTTCTTGAAAAATTGTTTTTGAACTCCATTCTACTGGAGCTGTATCCCCAGTGTAAGTAAAATACATAACCCATTAAACAGCAGAAAGAATAAGATCATTTTTATATTTATACTATGAAAAGTATTTTCATCCTTACTGATATATTTCATTAACTAACAGCATGGCCTAAAACCTTTTAGTTGTTTGATTTTTGATTTGTAAATGAAATCTTTCTCCTTTACCTCATAGCCAAAAAAAAAAAAAAAAGAAAAAGAAAAAATATATGCAAATATGTATAAAGCAATGTCCATCGGCATCAACGAACAAAACAAATGAGGAAGAGCTAAAAAATGCCTTGAAGGTCAAACAGAGTTATGAGGAGAGCTTTAAAGCTGGCTTCTGGATGCTGATCTCAGCTAAAACTAGCACAAAACAATTCCTTAAAGTTTGTTACAAATCTTGAACCAGAAAGACAACAGTCCTTTATCTGGAACATCAGGAAACTGAACAGACTAGCTTTGGAAGCTTTTTATAACTGATTTGGCAGCAAGAAGCTTAGTAGAATAGACTAGTGATAAATCACATGAATCACCATGGGCGTGGCAAACACAAGACTTCTGCAGTGAGCAGCACGTGGCTGCTGATCTCTGATGGATGAGGAAAAGTAAAGGCTAAAAGAACCCATTTACACACGAAACCCTGTGTTACGTGAAACTTCAAAATGAAATAGGAAGAATTACTGCCAGTGGCAATGTAACCCTGACCATAGCATCTCTATCAAAGAACAAAACAAAACAAAAACCTGCAAAGAGAACTCAAATGATGAAACATAAGAATATTATTTCCAGATATACATTGCAAGTCCCAGAGTTTTTTTAAAAAAAATAACATAGAACTATTTGGGGCACTTGAGAAAATTCTCCAGTCACTTGAGGGGACAAAAATTATGTTAGTCTCAAACATCTTCCTAATGACATTCAGTTTTAGGATTTAGATGATTAATTCTTAAAAACTTCTGAAAGTTTGGTTTTGTTATTTTACACCCAGCCAAACATCCACTCAAGTACTAAGGCAACAGATAAAAGTCTTTTAACATTCAGAAATTCAAGGAGATACTTCCTGTGAGCTAATAAGAAAGCTCTAGAATATAAACTTTAGCCAAGCAAGTGATGGAGAAAGAAACTACATCAAATAAATGGCACGATGATTGAATTCTTTTAACTATAGAGCAAGAATTTTAGTAAATGTGTGATTTCAGACTATTCAAATACATGGAGACTTTGTGGGGAAAAAATGATCTAGCTTATAAGGCTTTAGAGAGGAGAGGACGAGGTAAGTGAGAGACAGTTCATTTTTTATAGTCAAAATAAATAAATGAATAAATAAAATTTTAAAGTTATAAGCATTTTTATAGATGTAAGGTAAAAACAGAAAAATTATATGCTCAACTAAACAAATGGATAATGAGGTAAAATAGGGTAGAATAATTGGAAATACACTAACCCTAACTGGAAATATCCTAATTGCTTATTGCAGGAATTAAAAAAATTATTTTTTAAGAAATGGCAAATTAATTATATTATATACTTGATACGTGACATCTGTTTGTTGTTGAGAGGACAAAAAGAAATCCACATAAAACAAAGCAAATCAACATAGCCTATAGGGTGAAAGATTACAAAATATTTTCAAAAACCATTCAGAATAAAAATATTATTACAAATTAAAGATCAAATGAATTTGTTATATAAATGAATAAAACCATTAACAAAAGGAAGATGATTCTTACTCGTTCACAAATTAAAACATAAGACACAAAAGGATGAGCAAATGATTACAAATCATGGTCAATGCCATTATTATTCAAAGAAAACAGATAAAATGAACAATGTAATTTTACATTATATCTATCAGATTGGCAAAAATTCAAAAGAATCTTAATATCTGTTGCTGTTAGGGTGCAAAGAAAGTGATAAACTCATATTTCTGGTTAGAATATAAGTTGCTTTAGCTTTTTAGGAAAAACTGTGGCAACATCTAATAAAAGATATGACCTAGCAATCCTATTTTTGGAAAATTTTACCATAGAATTAAAAATACACATACATAAGGATATATGTACAAGGGTATTTACTGTGTCATTAATCATATTGGCAAACATAAGATAAAATAGGAAACAAAGTGAATGGTCATTAAAAGGGATATGGTTGAATAAAAGATAGCTTATCTGCAAATTGTAATATCACTCAATATTTAAAAAATTAATTTATAGTTATGTCAATTGAATCAGGTTTTTCCATGATATAATTATGGAATATATATTTCATATATACATATATGTGTGTGTGTGTATATGTGTATGTATATATGAGCGGAGAGAAGGGTAAAGAGGCAGGCAAGGAATGAAAATGCTTGAAAAATATGAAAGAAAATTCAGGATACATGTAAACTGTTCACTTGAGTGACCTAGTGACCTAGTGGAGAAGGTGTTGTGGATGGAATTTATTGTGGAAAGAGGATAGGTGACAGGGAGTGCAATAGAAAAAAAAAAGGTAAAGACTACACCCAAAAGACATCTTGCTTGCTACAATCCAAATTATGAAATCATCAGGTTATATGTATAGGCATATCTGCATTTAAATATTAATATCTGGATAGTCAACGTCATGCCAAGTAAATACAAACAAACAAAAAGCCAGGGCTTTCAATCTCAGACACTCTTGAACTTAGAGAAAAAGCTTTGGGGACTTTAAAAATGGATCTTTATTTAGTATGTCAAAAGTTGCCCAATCTCACGATTAAAATTAAATGACAAATCTAGAGAAAAATATAATTTTAGCTAAGATTATTGAACACTGAAAATTTTGATAATTTACTGTTTGGCCAGAATATGGGAAATACTAGTGGAAGTTTGAGTTGGTAAAATTTCTCTAGAGGACAATTTAATAACATCTTTCAAAATTAAAAATGTACCACATTTCAACTCACCAGTTTCACTTGTAGTAATTCATACTTCAGGTACAGGTTCACACCTGTGAAATTATATATATATATATATATATAAAAGAATGTTTAGTGTGGTGTTTGCAATAGTAAAAGTTTGGAAACAATCTTAATGTCCACTGACAGGGGAATGTTTAAATAAATCACGTTAACATCTACGCAGTAGAATGCTCTGCATTCTTGCAACAAGTCAGGTGGATCAAATGTATTGATATGGAACTATCCTTGGGATATATTAAATGGGAAATGTACAGAATAGTGTGTATAATATGCTCTCATTTTGACAGAAAGCAAATATATAAAAAATACAAATATGCTTGTAATAACTGGTTGGTCTGGGTAAGGGAGTTGTGTGGCTTGAAAACAGGAGTAGGAAGGGAATCTGTTTCTCATGGTATACATTTTTACAACTATTGAATTTTGTATCATGAATAAGTATTAACTTATTCAGAACTTAAGATAATTTATTGTTATAAATACATAATTTTGTTGCTCAAAATAAAATAGTGTATTTCTATGTATATCCCAATATTTAAGTGTTTCTCAAAGTTGACCCTTTTAAGAAAGGGTTGTTTTTACAGTGGACTTTTAGTATAACTGTTAAAAAATTGCGGTAGGTCTCTATTACCTAATACAGAAAAAACTGAAGATACAGAAGAGTATGTGTAATTTCATTCTGTGTAAAAATGTATACATACACATAGATGTATATGTGTAAAAATTCCGAAAAGGGTACTCAAGAAAGTATGAACAGTGGCAATTTCTGGGGAGTGGAACTCTTAACTATATTTGGGATTGAGAGGATTGGAGAGAGACATTTATTGATTACTTTATATCCTGTTCTGTTTGAATTTTAAATATGAGGCACGTCTTTCTTTTATGAAATAAGGGAGGGAGGACGGAAAGAAGGAAGCAAGGGAGGGAGGGAAGAAAGAAGGGTAAGGTCACAGAGAATTATCCTACTCCAAAACAATGAACAAGTACCCTTCTCCAAGACACCAGACTTTTGAAAGTGACAAATTTGTACTCACTTGTTGATCAAGGTCTCTTAAGGAGTCTTTGTTAAAGAAAACAACATCCTTTTATTTGATTAAATATGTGTGTTAGAGATAACACCTTTGGAATATGAAAGACATAATGAAATAATAATTTGCTGATAAGTACCCTCACTAAAGGACACCTTGTTGGAATTCAAGAAGAGTTGCTGAGCAAGAATTTTATTTACATTATTGAATGGAATGCATTCCTCAAGTCTCTGAAGCACAAAACCTAATGCCTAATTTAAAGAATAAGTTTGTGTAAAATGCTGATTAGGTCATTATCAGAATATACCATTAAAATACTATTAAGGGGGCTTCCCTGGTGGTGCAGTGGTTGGGAATCCTCCTGCCAATGCAGGGGACATGGGTTTGAGCCCTGGTCCGGGAAGATCCCACACGCCGCAGAGCAACTAAACCCGTGTGCCACAACTACTGAACCTGCGGTCTAGAGCCCATGAGCCACAACTACTGAGCCTACGTGCCACAACTACTGAAGCCCGTGTGCCCTAGAGCCCGTGCTCCGCAACAAGAGAAGCCACCACAATGAGAAGCCTGCACACTGCAACGGAGAGTAGCTCCCGCTCTCCGCAACTAGAGAAAGCCCGCGCACAGCAACGAAGACCCAACGCAGCCAAAAATAAATAAATAAAATAAATACATTAAAAAAAAATGCTATTAAGGTTTTTCTCTTTGCTAACCTTCCCTTTTACTAACTTGAAACATGGACCAATACTGTCCCATAGAAAGGTTTATAATTTGAACCCCAGCTTTTTACTCAAGTACTAAAATCAAATGGCAGCCTATAAACTAAAGAAAACCATAACTATATCTTTTGGTCTCAACAGGTGGTCTATTTAGTCTGTAAATTCATTTTAATGACCAGCATACATCATTTAAAGTATATTTTAAGGTTTTTTTTAACATTCTTATGCAGATATAGCATTTAGTCTCAAAATTGAATAAAAATATATACATTGTCAAAAACAATTTATAACTTAATGAAACTATTACTAATGCATTCAGGATAAACTTTGTCAGTTACCTACATTTTGAGTTTTTCATTTTCTTCTGTCAGGTATTCAGTGAACTTTTCTAGAAATGCGCATGTTTTCTTATTTTATATTCCTAACACATGTTTTCCAACAGGAGACAAAATGTACAAACATTGAAGGCACTAAATAAGAAGGCAATAGCAGAATAAAAATTCAAAAGAAAATGGAAAATACCTTTAATTTTCAATTATGTAAAATCCACCTGTCAGAAGTGCCTTGAGAGTTTCAGCTTAGTATTCGTTTTCCAGTCAGGTCTCTGTGGTCACTGCAGTCTCATTCTTCTTCTTCCATTAGCTTTGATAAACAAGAATTATAAACCTTTAAAATTCAATCTCACCATTCAACATTTACTCTGATTCTAATTTAATTCTTTGAAGATACTCATCAATTTGCTTTCGTTTTTTCTCTTATTCTGCCATTGCTCTAATAGATGTTTCAATTAAAAAGAAATCCTGGGGTCTGAGCAGATAGCTCAATTAGAGGTTGACTAACAAAAACCAACACTCTTCACTCCACAGCAGAGACTGTAGTATGACCGAACAGCCAGAAACAGTTATATATTTCAGGATGTAGGAATGTAGGCTGGATTCTATCTAATTAGAAAATATAAGCTAAATTTGAATACTATAAAATAATTTATAGAATATGAGATTACACAGCTATGCAGGCATAACTTGTATTTGTGGCCATTGGTAAATCCAGATGGAATTTTGAGTTTATAGGAAGAAAATTAAAATATTTATTTTAGTGATATTATATTATTTTGAGTAAATCAAATCTCTCTTTCAGCGCTCTTTCGTTCAAATATGTGAAAACTTCAGACATTTCCCCTCGGCTATCTTCTCTTTTTTTTAAAATTAATTTATTTATCCCTGGCCGTGTTGGGTCTTCGTTTCTGCACGAGGGCTTTCTCTAGTTGCAGCGAGTGGGAGCCACTCTTCATCGCGGTGCACGGGCCTCTCATTATCGCGGCCTCTCTTATTGCGGAGCACAGGCTCCAGACGCGCAGGCTCAGTAGTTGTGGCTCACGGGCCCAGTTGCTCCGCGGCATGTGGGATCTTCCCAGACCAGGGCTCGAACCCGTGTCCCCTGCATTGGCAGGCAGATCCTCAACCACTGCGCCACCAGGGAAACCCTATCTTCTCTTTTTAAAATCTGGTTATTTCCATTTCCTCTAGTACTCAGTTGGCATAGTTTCTAGACTTTTCACCGTTCATTTTTAGAAATTTTCATGTAATCAATGCTCCTGTTAAATTAGGGCACATGGAATTCACCAATCATTTGTGGTATGATTGGCCCACGGGTATCATGGCATTAGTCTGTCCCTCTGAGAGGCAAGTAGAATAGTGGCTAAGAATGCAAACTCTGAGTCAGACTGACAGGCTTTGAATCTTGGTTCCGTCCTCTTTCACCTGTGGTTTCTTAATCCACAAAATGTAAAAAACATAGTACCCTCTACATAGGGTG